>NW_016970731.1:0-3722 GCF_001483705.2 Eufriesea mexicana
TTATACCAGACGTGCTTTGGAATATACATCATCAGTGGAAAAAGTATGTCAACGGCTTCAATACTGTGATGATGCCTGCACACAGTACTGTGTTGTGAATTGTTAATATCTCGGGGGATAATGGAGCTGCATTTCACATTCTAGAATTGCAGTAGAATATATATCACCAGTGCGTATGCTAAACCAACAACTGTACAGTGTACGTAGATGTTCTAAGTGTCGAACTGTCATTTGTACATACCACTGGACGTAACCGTAATATTCACTGGATATTATATACCTGATTCGGAGCCTACATAATCAGTGAACAAGGGAGTTCGACTGCCACATTACTGTGCAGGAGGCTGTTCTCCGTACCGTGTTGTCAACTGCTGATAAATCGAGGGATAATTGATCTGTGTATCCTCATTCTAGAATTGTCATTGACTTCAAGTCATCACTGAACATCTTATCCCAACGGATGCAGTGACCTGTTGGTGGGTGAGGTAAGCACCGTACGGTGAGCTGTAAATGCCCCGAGCCGTCACCGCACTCTACATTGACTGTTCTAGAACTGCTGTGAAATTCTTATCACCGATGAACAAATTAACACAATGGCTGCATTCCTGTGGTTATGGCTGAACTCTGCGATGTGCTACGAATGGCTAATATCTCGAGGGATAATGGATCTGTCTTTTATCGTTCTAGAATTGCTATGAAATACAAATCATCTTTGAACAGATTAATACAGCGGCTGCAGTGCTATGCTGGTGGGTATGCTAAGTACCGCGCTGTCAATTGTAAATATTTCAAGCCACAGCCATACAATATATTGATTATTCCAGTACCGCTTTAGAAGTTTACGTCATCACTGGGCAAAGCAGTCCAACGTCTACATTACTGTGAAGATGACCGCAGGCGGTCCAGTGTTGCGGATTAAACGTCTCTCAAGGAATCGTGGACCTGGATTTTGTCGGTGTAGAATCGCTGTTGAATGGAAATCATCTATAAAAAATTTGATCCATTACCTAAAGCGGTACATTGATGCATGTAAATTGTACCGTACTGTCAATTGGAAATATCTCAAGCCATGACCGTAATATACACTCATTTCTCTGGAACCGCTTTCAAGTTCACGTCAGTCAGTGACCAAAGTATTCCAACGGCAACATTACAGTGATGATGGCTGAATTCTGTACTATGTTGTCAATTGTATACATCTCGATGGTCAGTGTATCTGTGTTTTTTCATTCTAGAATTGTTATAGGAATTAAATCATCATTGAACGGACGATTCCGACGGTCACAGCCTTATACTGGTGAATATGATGTTGTAGATACCGTACTGTCACTTGGAAGTATCTCTAACCATAACCGTAATATACATTGATTATTCCAGAATTTCCATGGAATTAGCGTCATCAGTGGACAATGTATTCTCACAACTACACAAATGTGACGATGGCTGTACTGAATACTGTGTTGTCAATTGTAAATACACCGAGAATCTGTGAATATGTATTTAAACATTTTAGTATTGTTATGCAATGTCCATCATTATTGAACAGATTAATCTAACGGCTATAGCGTAATATTGGTAGATGTAATAGGCACAGTAATGTCAATTGGAAGCATCCCAAGCCATAACCGCGGTTTACATTGACTACTCCAGCATGGCTTTCGAATTTTCGTCATCAGTTGTAAAGGTTGTCCAACGGCTTTGTTACTGTGATGGTGGCTGGACTCTGAGCTATGTTGTCAATCGTTCGTACCACGAGGGATAATCGATCCACACATTCCTTCCAATGAACTGCAGTAGAGTGCACCTCATTAATGAACAGATTGTTCCGACGGTAACTGTTGTCTGTTGCTAGCTGTACTAAGCACCGTATTACCTTTTGCAAATTTCACTAGCCATAACAGTAAAATACACAACAAGCTCTAGAGTTTCTTGAGGACATCCATCAGCAGCCAACAAAATAGCCCAACGTCTGCATTACTGCGTTGATGGCTGTACTCTGGGATGTGTTTGAAATTACAATACCTCGAGGATCGGTGGATATGTATTTTGTCGTTTTAGCACTGTTATAGCATATATATCATGATTGAACATATGTATTCACCGGCTATGCTGCTAAATTGGTGGATGTAATAGGTACCGTGCTGCGAGTTAGTAATAACTCAAGCCGCAACCGTAATATGCACTGATGGTTGCTGTACATCTATGGAATTTACGTTATCAGTCAAGAAAGTAGTCCAACGGCAACAGTATTGCGATAATGGCGGTACTCAGTACTGCGTTCTCAATTGTTAATATAGCGAGGGATAAAGGAACTTCTCTGTGTCATTTTAGAAATGCTACAAAACGGATATCTTCGTTGAACAATCTTATCCAGGGGCTACAGAGCTTTAATTGTTTATGTACTAAGCTCCGAACTGTCAGTTCTATAGATATATATATCTATATATATCCCCATCTATAACCATTCTATACTCTGATTACCCTAGAATTGCTTTGGTACTCGCACCATATGTGAGTGAACAATCCAACGCCGGCAGCACTGTGATGAGTGCTGTAGTCAGTAATGTGTTATTAATTTTTAATTTCATGAGGGGTAGGTTACCTGTATTTTCTCATACCAGATTTGTTACAGAATTTAAGTCAACATTGAGCAGTTCAATGCAATGTCCACAATACTATATTAGTGGATGTAATACATAGCGTACTCTCATTTGGAAATATGTCAAGGCATAACCGTACCATACGTTGACTATGCTAAAGTTGGTTTGGTATTTACAGTATCATTGGACAAAGTAGACCAACAGCGAAGGTAATATAATGATGGCTGCGCTCAGCACTTTGTTGCCAATTGTTAATATGGTGAGGGACAATGAGCCTTCATCCATCATTCCTCGATTGCTGTAGGATATATATTTTCAGTGTACTATTTAATTCAATGGCAACTGTGTTCTGTTGGTAGACGTACCAATTACCGTTGTGTGAAGTGTAAATATCACTAGCCGTAACCGTAGTATACATGGAGTATTCTAGAACCGCTTTGGTATCTACAGCACCCGTGAGAAAAGCAGTCCAACGTCTACATTACTATGTTGACGGCTGCACTCATCATTGTGTTATCAATTGCTAATATTTCGGGGGCTAGTGGATGTGTATTTTGTCATTCTAGCATTATCATAGGACTTACATCATGACTGAACATATTAAACCGTCGTCTTCAGTATTATATTTGTGGATGTAGTAGGTACCGTACTGTCATTTGGAAATATTTCTAGCCGTAAACGTAGTATACATTGATTATTGCAGTATTGCATTGGAAATTATATCACCAGTGGAGAAAGTGGTCCAACGGCTACAGTACTGAGATGATGGCTGTACTCAGTAATTTGTTGTCAATTTTTAAGTTTGCCTGTGCCAGAGGAATTGTACTTTGTAATTCCGCGACTGTTGTGGTACGTCAATTATCAGTGAAAATAATTATCCGACGGCTACACGGCTAGAATGGCCGATGAAATAAGAACCGTGCTGTCAGTTTGAAGTTTCTCAAGCCTTAACCGTAATATACATTGATTATAACGGTATAGCTTTGGAATTTACATCATCAGTGGACAAAGCAGTCCAACGGATGCACTGCTGTGATGATGGCTGTACACGACATTGTGCTGTCAATTGTTAATGTCTCAAGGGATAACGGATCTCTCTTTTGCATTCCAGAAAAGAAATAG
>NW_016970731.1:5266-8658 GCF_001483705.2 Eufriesea mexicana
CAGTACTGCGTTCTCAATTGTTAATATAGCGAGGGATAAAGGAACTTCACTGTGTCATTTTAGAAATGCTACAAAACGGATATCTTCGTTGAACAATCTTATCCAGGGGCTACAGAGCTTTAATTGTTTATGTACTAAGCTCCGAACTGTCAGTTCTATAGATATATATATCTATATATATCCCCATCTATAACCATTCTATACTCTGATTACCCTAGAATTGCTTTGGTACTCGCACCATATGTGAGTGAACAATCCAACGCCGGCAGCACTGTGATGAATGCTGTAGTCAGTAATGTGTTATTAATTTTTAATTTCATGAGGGGTAGGTTACCTGTATTTTCTCATACCAGATTTGTTACAGAATTTAAGTCAACATTGAGCAGTTCAATGCAATGTCCACAATACTATATTAGTGGATGTAATACATAGCGTACTCTCATTTGGAAATATGTCAAGGCATAACCGTACCATACGTTGACTATGCTAAAGTTGGTTTGGTATTTACAGTATCATTGGACAAAGTAGACCAACAGCGAAGGTAATATAATGATGGCTGCGCTCAGCACTTTGTTGCCAATTGTTAATATGGTGAGGGACAATGAGCCTTCATCCATCATTCCTCGATTGCTGTAGGATATATATTTTCAGTGTACTATTTAATCCAATGGCAACTGTGTTCTGTTGGTAGACGTACCAATTACCGTTGTGTGAAGTGTAAATATCACTAGCCGTAACCGTAGTATACATGGAGTATTCTAGAACCGCTTTGGTATCTACAGCACCCGTGAGAAAAGCAGTCCAACGTCTACATTACTATGTTGACGGCTGCACTCATCATTGTGTTATCAATTGCTAATATTTCGGGGGCTAGTGGATGTGTATTTTGTCATTCTAGCATTATCATAGGACTTACATCATGACTGAACATATTAAACCGTCGGCTTCAGTATTATATTTGTGGATGTAGTAGGTACCGTACTGTCATTTGGAAATATTTCTAGCCGTAAACGTAGTATACATTGATTATTGCAGTATTGCATTGGAAATTATATCACCAGTGGAGAAAGTGGTCCAACGGCTACAGTACTGAGATGATGGCTGTACTCAGTAATTTGTTGTCAATTTTTAAGTTTGCCTGTGCCAGAGGAATTGTACTTTGTAATTCCGCGACTGTTGTGGTACGTCAATTATCAGTGAAAATAATTATCCGACGGCTACACGGCTAGAATGGCCGATGAAATAAGAACCGTGCTGTCAGTTTGAAGTTTCTCAAGCCTTAACCGTAATATACATTGATTATAACGGTATAGCTTTGGAATTTACATCATCAGTGGACAAAGCAGTCCAACGGATGCACTACTGTGATGATGGCTGTACACGACATTGTGCTGTCAATTGTTAATGTCCCAAGGGATAACGGATCTCTCTTTTGCATTCCAGAAAAGAAATAGAAACTTAAAAATCAATGAATAGATTAATACAGCGGCTAGAGTGCTTTGCTGGTACATGTATGAAGTACCGTACTGTCAATTTTAAATATCTCTAGCCATAACCGTAGTATACATTGATAAATATGGAATTACATTAGAACAAATAATATTAGTCAAAAATGATGTTCAACCGTTGCAGTACTGCGATAATGGCTGTACTCTATACTGTGTCGTCAACTGTTTATGTCTCGAGGTCCAGACGTTCTGTATTTTGTCTTTATAGAATTGTTACAGTATTTAATTCGTCATTGAATCAATTAATACAACGTCCCCAGTGATATATTGCTGGAGGTAGTAAGTAGCGCAATCTCAATTTTATATTTCTCAAGCCGTAATCGTAGTATACATGGATTATTCCGGAACTGCTTTAGAAACCACATCATCTGTGAAGAAAGTTGTCCAGCAGCTACACTACTCCGTTGACCGCTGTACTCCGTACTGTGTTGTCAATTGCTAATTTCTCAAGCTATTATCTATCCGTCCTTTGTCATTCTATAACACCTATAAGAGCTGTATCATCATTGAACAGGTTAATCGAACGGTATCAGTGCTCTCTTGACAGATGTATTAATTACCATACTGTGAACTGTAACTATCACTACCCATTACGGTAGCGTAAATAGGTTAATCCGTAAATACCTTGGAATTTACATGATATGTGAGCAAAGTATTCCACCGGCTAGATTACTGTGATGATGGCAGTACTCAATACTGTGTTTCCAATTGCTAACGTCAAGAGGGATAATGGATATGTCTCTTGTCATACTAGTACAGCTATGAAATATAAAACATCATTGAATAGATTAACAAAGCGGCTGCAGAAATCTGCTGGTAGATGTACGCAGCACCCCACAGTCAACTGTAAATAACTTTAGTCATAGCCGCAGTATACATTCATTATTCCGTGAATGCTTTGCAGCTGTCCCTATCGGTGAACTACGTTACTCAGCAGTTACAAAACTGCGATGATGGCTGTTCTCTGTACCCTGTTGTATATTGTTAATGTCTTGCGGGAAAATGGATATGCATTTCCCGTTCTAGAATTGATGCAGAATATACATCATGAGTGGACAGGTTCATCCAACGGCAACTATAATCTGATTGTGGTGTACTAAGTGTTGTACTGTCAACTGTAAACATCACTAGCCATAGCCGCCCTATACATAGGTTATTCTAGAAGCACTTTCGAAGTTACGCGATCGGCGAAAGAAGATTTCAAACTGCTGCATGTCTGTGATGATGGCTGTACTCAGCGCTGTGTCGTCAATTCTTAATACCTCTAGGTGCAGGGGTTCCGTACTCTGACATTCTGGAATTGTTATAGGATTTATATCACCATTGAGTAGTTCA
Source organism: Eufriesea mexicana (assembly GCF_001483705.2). Taxonomy (NCBI): domain Eukaryota; kingdom Metazoa; phylum Arthropoda; class Insecta; order Hymenoptera; family Apidae; genus Eufriesea; species Eufriesea mexicana. Next base: position 8,110 of record NW_016970731.1, read on the forward strand.
ATCCATCGGCTAAAATGCTGTATTGATGGATGTAGTAGGTATCGTGCTGTCATGTGGATATATCTCAAGCCGTTTGCGTAATATACGTTTATTATTGCAGCATTGCTTTGGAACATTCATCGTCAACGAAGAAAGTAGTCTAACGGCTTGAGTACAGTGATGATGGCTATACTCAGTAATTTGTTTTCAATTGTTAGGGATTCGTGTTCCAGGGAATATGTATTTTGTAATTCTAGACTTGTTGTAGCATGTAAATTATCACTGAACGTATCCAACGGACATAGAGCTATATTGGTAGATGAAACAAGCACCGTACCGTCAGTTAAAAATGTCTCAAGATACAACCGTAACATGGATTGACGTATCCAGTATTGCTTTGAAATTTACGTTATCAGTGGACAAAGTAGTCCAACGGCTACGGTACCGTGATGATGGCTGTACTCAGTTGTTCGTTGTCAATTGTTAATACCTCGAAGGATAACGGACCTTCACCATTCATTCTTGAATTCCGGTAGGATGCACACCATCAGTGAGCAGAATAATCCAACG
>NW_016970732.1:0-1502 GCF_001483705.2 Eufriesea mexicana
AATTTATTGTACAGCACAAAAGTCTAACATATCCTACCCTAACCCAAACAAACCTATCCTAACAAAATGTTACCTCACTTTTCATTTAGCGCCGCGGCCGCTGTTTTTGGCTTCCGCAGAGCAAGGCCAAACATATTAGATCACAGCAAAGCGCAGAAATGCAACGAATAGCAGTGTATGGCACGAAAGTAAAAGCTGTTCTATTCTAACCTATCCAAACGGAGCATAACCGAACGAAACCTATCTCCACCTAACCGCCCTAAACCTCTATTGCTGCAACCACAGAGGCAAATAGGATATACTAGAGCACAGTAGATCACACAAATCCGCGGCTCTGCAGTGCAAAACACAGAAGTGAAGGTAACTTAACCCGACGTGACCGAACCTAAACCATCCAAACGTATCCAAGCTCAGCATATGGTGCTAGGACCACAGTTGCTGTCTTTCGCAGGGACAAGATGAACTTATAAGGCACAGTGGCCGACGAAATTCACCGAGTTGCTGTGCAGAGCACAAAAGTCAGAGCTCCCCCCTACTAACGTAACCAATGGTAACATAACCAAGCGTAACCTAACCAAACCTAACGTGCAGCGACCACTATTGCGTGCATCCCCAGAGCCGAACCAAGTATAATATTTCACGGCAGAGCGTAGAATTCCAACGTATTGCAGCCTATGCCACGAAAGGCAAGGATATCCATTCCTGACCCAAACAAGCATAACCAAATGATGCGTATCCTAACCCAACCTAAAGTGCCAGGACCACTGTTACTGGCATCCCCAGAGTCGAGCCGATCATAGCAGAGTAACGTAGAGAGTATAAATACGAAGAATGGCAGCGCACGGCACAGAAGTCTCAGCTATCCTCTCCTAACCTGTCGAATCGTAATATAACCAAACGGAACACATCATGACCTAACGTCCCGAGAAAACTATCGCTGGAATCCCCAGAGCCATGCAGAATATACTGGAGCACATTAGAGCGCAGGGAGCCGCCATGTAGCAGCGAATAGCGCAAAAGTCAAAGGTATGATAACAGAACCTAACACAACCTAGCCTCACCAAACGTAACGTAACTAAACGTATCGTGCCGCGACACATATTGCTGAACTCCACATTGTCGAGCAGAGTATAGTAGTGCAATGCAGAGCGCAGGAATCCACCGAGTAGCCGTGTGTAGCACAAAGGTCAAGGTCATACTATCCTAACCTAATCAAACGTAATACAACCAAAGGCAGCCTAACTCCAAATAAACGACCTACAACACTATTGCTTACCTCCCCAGAACCAACCAGAATATACTAGCGTACAGTTGACTACAGAAGTAGGCTTCGTTGCAATGTAATGCAAAGGGGTCAAAGATAACCTAACCCAAACTGACCTTACCTAACCCAACGGATAGTAGCTCAACACAACGTAACGTGCCGAAACAACTGTTGTTGTCTTTCTCAGAACCAAGTTGATTATATAAGATCACAGTATGGCGCAGATACCCACCGAATA
>NW_016970733.1:0-522 GCF_001483705.2 Eufriesea mexicana
CCTAACGCAAGCTAACATAACCAAACCAAACGTAACCTAACTGATCCTAACATGCTGAGACCACTATTGCTGGCTTCGCCAGAGTCGTACTGATTATAGGAGAGCAGTGCAGAGCGTAGGAATCAACCGAATAGCGGCGTATAGCGCAAAAGCCAAAGCTGTTCTGCCCACACCTAGCCAGTCGTAACATTACCAGACGTAGCATGACGCAACCTATGGTGATGTCACGACCACTACTGCTGGACTCCCCAGAGTCGAGCAGAGTATAGCAGAGACAAGTAGAACGCAGACATCTAACAAACAGCAATGTATAGCACAAACGTCAGAGATATTCTACCCTAACCATGCATAACCTAACCCAACCGAACGTAGAATATATAAACCTATGGAGCTGAAACCACTCTTTCTGGTCCCTCGAGTGCCAAGCAGGACATATGAGAGCACAGTAGAGCGCAGAAGTCAACCGAATAGGAGTTTATAGCGCAAGAGACAAAGCTATTCTTTCCCAACCTAATCAAGCGT
>NW_016970734.1:0-836 GCF_001483705.2 Eufriesea mexicana
CATACTCTACTCGACTATGGGGCGGGGATCAAAAGCGGTCGCATAACGTTAGGTTGAGTTAGGTTACATTTGGTTGGGTTAGGTTAGGCTAACTGTTGTTAGAATAGCTTTGAATTTCGTGCAATAAAGTCTTATTCGGTGTATTTCTGTTATCATCTGTGCTCTACTACACTATGCTTGTCCATGGGGATGCCAGGAGCAGTGGTCGCTAGACGTTACGTTGAGCTATGCTACGTTTGGTTTGGCTGGGTTTGGTCAGGTCATGCTTGCGTATCTACGGCTCTTGTGCTATTCACTGCATTGCGGTGGATTTCTGCAATCTACTGTGCTCTAGTACATTCTGCGTGTCGCTGTGGAGGCCAGCAACGGTGGCCTCGTCATCTAAGCTTGAGCTGTTGTACGTTCGGAAACGTTACGTTTGGCTATGTTAGAGTAGGCTACTTTGGCCTTTGCGCTATTCACTGCTATTCTGTGGATTTCAACGCTCCAATGTGTACTAATATGCTCTGTTGGGCTCTGGCGTCTCCAGCAATATTGGTCTCGTCACAACACGTTTAGTTATACTACGTTTGGCTAGGTTAGGTAAGGTCAGGTTAGGACAGAGTATGTTCGACTTTTGCGCTATACACTGCAATACGGTGTATCACTGCGCCATGCTGTGCGCTGGTATATTCAGCTTAGACCCGTGGGGCCAGCAAGGGTGCTCTCGGCACGATAGGTTTAGGTACGCTGCGTTTGGATGTGTTACGTTTAGTGGGGTTTAGACAGGATACCATAGACATTTGTGCTATACACCGCTACTCGCTGATTTTTGTGCTCTGCTGCGCTCTAGCGTA
>NW_016970735.1:0-1007 GCF_001483705.2 Eufriesea mexicana
CCCACTATTGCTGGCCTCCCCATCGTCGAGCAGAGCATGGTAGGGCACAGCAGAGCGCAGAAATTCAACAATTAGGTGTCTATGTCGTGAAGGCCAAAACTATCCGAACCTAACGTAAACAAACTTAACCTTACCAAACGTAACCTAATCCAACCTAACGCGCCGCGGCCGCTATTTCTGTCCTCCCGAGAGCAAAGCACAGCACACTTGATCTCAGTGATGTGCAGAAATTACCGACTAGAAGCGTGGAGCACAAAAGTGAATGCTATGCTCCCCTACCCATTCAAGGCGTAACATAACCAAATGTAGCCTAAATGAAACTATCGTGCCGGGACCACCATTACTGGCGTCCCCAGAGCCTAGCAGAGTATAGTAGAGAATGTATGTAGGAGAAGTCAAACGAAAAACAGTGTACAGAACAAAAGTCAAATATCCCCCATCTTAACATGTCCAAACGTAGTACAACGATACGCAATGTAACATAACCTAACGTGCGGGAAACACTCCTGCTGAGTTAACCCGTGCCAGGCAGAAAATGCCAGAGCACAGTAGAGCGCACGATACCACTTAATAGCTGGGTATACCACGCAAGTGGCATATACGTAGACACAACGGTAGCAAACGTAACCTAAACAATTGTAGCACAACTGAACCCAAAGCGCCGAGACCACTATTGCTGGCATCCACATTGTCAAGCAGAGAATATTAGAGCACAGAAGATAGCGGAAATCCACCGCATAGTAGTGTAAGGCTCAAAAGTCAATACTATCATTCCCTACCCTAGCCTAACCAAACCAGGTCATGCGTAACCCAACACAAAATTACGTGCCACGGCCATCATTTCTGGCCTCGCCATAGCCGAGCAGAGTATAGTAGAGCAATGTAGAGCCCAGGAGGCCAACGAATAGCAGTGTATAGCATAAAAGGCAAAGGCACCATATCCGAACATATAACCATTCCTTTTTTGGTGCGCAACACGGCGTCGTACGCGAGGTCCCAGAGGATCG
>NW_016970736.1:0-582 GCF_001483705.2 Eufriesea mexicana
TCGACTAATATCGTGGTGAGCTAACTTTCTTGTATAAATTAGCAGGAAAGATACAATTGCCGTGCTATAACCACTACAATGCTATAGGATCTGCCTCGAAAATTCAATGTCAATAACAATTTCGACTTATATCGTTGTGTGGTATCCTTCTTGCATAAATCAGGAGGAAATATTCTATTGGTGCGATATAGCCATTGGAATGCTGTAGAAGATGGCTGGAATATTCAATCTTACTGACATTATCGGCTAATATCGTGGTGACCTAACCTTCTTGCATGTGTACGGAGGAAAGATTCTACTGGATAGCTATAGCCATTGCAATGCTACAGAATCTTCTTCGAAAATTCAATTTTATTGACATTTTCGACTAAAGTCGTGGTGGGCTAACTCTCTTGCATAAATAAGGAAGAAAGATTCTATTGACGCGCTATAGCCACTGTAATGCTATAGAATCAGTCTGGAAAATTCAATTTTATTGTCATATATTTTCGACTAATATCGTGGTGAGCTGGCATCCCAGCATAAATATGGAGGAAGGATTCTACTGGCGAGCTATAGCCATAGCAATGCTACAGAATCTGG
>NW_016970737.1:0-689 GCF_001483705.2 Eufriesea mexicana
GTAGAAATCCTGCAAATAGCAATGTGTAGCTCAAAACATGAAGCTACCCCATCTTAACCTACCAAACGTAATAAAGCTAAACGAAACATAACGTTTCCTAACGTGCCGTGACAACTATAACTGGAAACCACAGAGCCATGCAGAATACACTCGGGCACAGTAGAGCGCAGAAAGCCACCGTATAGTAGTATGTAGCAAAAAAGGCAAGGATATCCTAACCAAGCTTGACAAAACTGCACCTAACAAAACATAGAACAGCTAAACCTAACATGCTGAGACCTCTATTGCTGGCCTCCATAGAACCAAGCAGCATATGTTAGAGCACAGTCGGGCGCAGAAATCCTCCGAGTAGCAGTGTATAGCGCAAAAGTCAAAGTAGTCGCATTCTAACCTAACGAAACGCGACACAACTAAGCGCAACATAATCAACCGAACGTGCCTAGACCGCTATTGCTGACATCCACATAGCCAAAAAGAACATTCTGGGGGAGAGGATTGCGCAGGAGTCGATAGTATGGCAGTGTCCAGCAGAAAAGTTTAGGCCATCCTAACCTGACCCGAACTAACCTAACCTAACCAAACGTAACATAACAATAACTGAAACTAATCTGCCGAGAACAGTATTATATTGCTGGCCCTCCGAAGGCGAAGCTGAAGCTATTAGAGCGCAGTAGAGCGCACATATCTGC
>NW_016970738.1:0-1073 GCF_001483705.2 Eufriesea mexicana
AAAGCCTGCTCACCACACTATTTGCCGAAAATGTTAATAGAATTGAACTTTTCAGTCAGATTCAATTGCAATGCAATGGCTATAGCAACCAATGGAATCTTACCTCGTTGCTCACACAGAAAAGACTGCTCACCTCAATATTAGTCGAAAATGTCAATAGTATTGAACTTTTCTGGCAGATTCTATTGGAGTGCAATTGCTATAGCAAACACATCGAATCTTTCCACCTTATTTACGAAGAAAGGTTTGCTCACCGCAATATGAGACGAAAATGTCAATAACATTGAGTTTTCCGGGCAGAATCTAATGCAATGCTATGTCTGCAGCAAACCAATGGAGACTTCCCTCCTTATTTGTGAAGAAAAGTTTGCTCAACGCGATATTAGTCGAAAATGTCGATGGAATAGGTCGTTTCTGACAGATTCTGATGCAATGCAATGGCTATAGCAAACCAATAGAATCTTACCTCCTGATTTATGCAGAAAAGTTTGCTCACCTCGGCATTAGTCGAAAATGTCAATAGAATTGATCTTTTCAGTCAGATTCAATTGCATTGCTATGGCTATAGCGAGCCAATAGAATCCTTTCTCCTTCTTCATGCCGAAAAGTTTGCGCACCACCATAATAGTCGATAATGAGCTTTTCGGTCAGATTCTACTGCAATGCAAGGGCTACAGCAAACCAGTGGAATCTTTCTTTCGTATTTATTCAGATTCGTCTGCTCACCGCAATGATAGAGTCGAGAATGTCAATAAAATTGGACTTTTCAGTCAGATTCTATTGCAATGCAATGGCTATAACAAACCGATAGGATCTTTCCACCTTATTTATGTAGAATATCTTGCTCACAACGTTATTAGCCGCAATTGTCAATAAAATAGATCTTTCCAGTCAGATCCTGTTGCAATGCTATGGCTATAGCAAACCATTAGAACCTTACCTCGTTGTTTACGCAGAGCAGGCTGCTCACCCCAATATTAGTCGAAAATGTCAATTGTATTGGACTTTTCATTCAGATTCTATTGCAATGGAATGGCTATAACAAACCAATAGGATATTTCCTCCTTACTTTG
>NW_016970739.1:0-408 GCF_001483705.2 Eufriesea mexicana
GGTTAGGTTAGGTGATGTTAGTTCCGGTCTGGTCAGGTCACGTCAGCCTTGTGCTCGGTTAGGACAGGTTGGGTTGGGTTGGGTTGGGTTGGGGTGTGTTGGGTTGGGTTCGGATGGGTTGGGTTGGCTTGTGTTGGGTTGGGTTGGGTTGGGTTGGTGTAGGTTGGGTTTGGTTAGGTTAGGTTAGGTTAGGTTTTGCTTGGTTAGGTTAGGTTATGTTGGGTTAGGTTGGGTTCGGCTGGGATGGGTTGGGTTGGGTTAGGTTAGGCTAGGCTAGGTTATGTTAGGTTGGGTTAGGCTAGGGTAGGCTAGGTTAGGTTAGGCTAGGCTGGGTTAGGTTACGTTAGGCTAGGCTAGGTTAGGTTAGGTTAGGTTAGGTTAGGCTATGTTAGGTTAGGTTAGGTTAGG
>NW_016970739.1:529-850 GCF_001483705.2 Eufriesea mexicana
TAGGTTAGGTTAGGTTACGTTACGTTAGGATACGTTCGGAAAGGTTCGGTTAGGTTTGGATACTTTAGGTTACGTTAGGTTAGGTTAGGTTTGGTTAGGTTACGTTTCGTTAGGTTAGGTTCGTATAGGTAAAGTTTGGTATGGTAGGCTGCGTTACGTTTTGTGAGGTTAAGTTAGGATAGGTTACGTTGGGTTACGTTAGGCTAGGTTAATAGAGGTCATGTTACGTCGGATAGGCCAGTTCAAGTGTGGTTAGGTTAGGTTAGATCAGGTTAGGTTAGGTTAGGTTCGGTCCGGTCAGGTCACATCAGCGTGTGTTAG
>NW_016970739.1:864-1254 GCF_001483705.2 Eufriesea mexicana
TTCGGATAGGTGAAGTTTGGTTCGGTAGGTTACGTTAGGTTTTGTGAAATTAGGTTAGGTTAGGTTAAGTGAGGTCAGGGTAGGATAGGTTAGGTTAGGTTAGGTTAGGTTGGGTTAGGTCAGGTGAGGTCATGTTACGGCAGATTAGGCAGGTCAGGTTTGCTTGGCTTATCTTAGGTTAGGTTAGGTTAGGTTAGCTTAGGTTAGGTTAAGTAAGGTCAGGGTAGGTTAGGTTAGGTTAGGTTAGCTTAGGTTAGGTTAAGTAAGGTCAGGGTAGGTTAGGTTAGGTTAGGTTAGGTTAGGTAAGGTTATGTTACGTTAGGTTATGTTAGGTTAGGTTAGGTTAGGTTAGCTGATGTCATGTTCCGCCCGGTTAGGCGAGGTCAGGTT
>NW_016970740.1:0-1003 GCF_001483705.2 Eufriesea mexicana
CCAGCCAGATTCTATAGCACTGCAACGGGTATAGCGCAAAAAGAGAATCTTTCCTCTTTATTTTGGCAAGGAGCTTAGCTCACCACCATATTATCTGAAATTGTCAATAAAAATGAATGTTCCAGACACGCTCTATAGCATTACAATGGCTATAGCACGTCAATAGAATCTTTCCTCCTTATTTATGGAAGAAAGCAAGGTCACCACGATATTATCCGAAAATGTCAATAAAAGTGACTGTTCCAGACAGATTCAATTGCACTGCAATGGCTACATCTCGCCAATAGAATCTTTCCTCCTTATTTATGGAAGAAAGCAAGGTCACCACGATATTATCCGAAAATGTCAATAAAAGTGACTGTTCCAGACAGATTCAATTGCACTGCAATGGCTACATCTCGCCAATAGAATCTTTCCTCCTTATTTATGGAAGAAAGCAAGGTCACCACGATATTATCCGAAAATGTCAATAAAAGTGACTGTTCCAGACAGGTTCTAAAGCATTACCATGGCCATACCTCGACAATAGAATCTTTCCTCCTTATTTATGTAAGAAAGTTTGCTCACACCGATATTAGACGAACTTGCCAATATAATTATATTTTGCGGCCAGACTGTGTTGCACTGCAGGGCTATAGCACGCGAATGGAATTTTTGCTCCATATTTACGCAAGAAAGTTAGCTCACCACGACAATAGCCGTATATGTGAATAAAATCGTAATTTCCAGAGTGATCCTATAGCATTGCAATTGCTATTGCACGGCAATAGAATCTTCCCTCCATATCTATGCAACGAAGATTGCGCACCACGATATTGTTCGAAAATGTCATAAAATTGTATTTTCCAGGCAGACTCTATTGCACTGCAGTGGCCATAGCTCGTCAATAGAATATTTCCTCCTTATTTATCCAAGGAGCTTAGCTCACCGCGATATTGTCCGAAAATGTCAATAAAATTGAATTTTCCAGCCAGATTATGTATCATTACAATGGCTATAGCAC
>NW_016970740.1:1461-1677 GCF_001483705.2 Eufriesea mexicana
GGATTTTCTATCAAGATTATATATCATTGCAATGGCTATAGCACGCCAATAGAATCTTTCCTCCTTATTTATTCGGGAAAGTTAGCTCAACCCGATCTTACTCAGAACTGTCTATATAAAAATATTCTGCAGCCAGACACTATAGCATGCCAGCGGAATTTTTCCTCCTTATTTGTGCAAGAAAGTCAGCTCACCACGATATTATCCGTGAATGTC
>NW_016970741.1:0-675 GCF_001483705.2 Eufriesea mexicana
ACCACGATATTGGTCGAAAATGTCAATAAAATTGAATTTCGCAGCCAGATTCTACTGCACTGCTATGGCTATTGCGTGCCAATAGAATCTTTCCTCCTTATTTATGCAAGGATGTCAGGTCACCACGATATTGGTCGAAAATGTCAGTAAAATTGAATTTTCGAGGCAGATTCTATAGCATTGTAATGGGTATAGCGTGCAAATAGAATAATTCCTCCTTATTTATGCAAGGATGTCAGGTCACCACGATATTGGTCGAAAATGTCAGTAAAATTGAATTTTCGAGGCAGATTCTATAGCATTGTAATGGGTATAGCGTGCAAATAGAATAATTCCTCCTTATTTATGCAAGGATGTCAGGTCACCACGATATTGGTCGAAAATGTCAGTAAAATTGAATTTTCGAGGCAGATTCTATAGCATTGTAATGGGTATAGCGTGCAAATAGAATAATTCCTCCTTATTTATGCAAGGATGTTAGATCACCACGATATTGGTCGAAAATGTCAATATAATTACATTATCCAGCCAGATTCTGTAGTACTGCAATGTCTATAGCTCGCCAGTAGAATCTTTCCACCTTACATATGGAAGAAGGTTAGGTCACCACGATATTAGTCGAAAATGGCAGTAAAATTGAATTTTCCATCCAGAAACTATAGAATTGCAATGGCT
>NW_016970742.1:0-831 GCF_001483705.2 Eufriesea mexicana
CAAACATAGTCAAACGTGGCCCAACCAGAAGTAACCTAGCCCAAACAAACGTAGCCTAACCAATCGTAACCTAACACAGACTAGCGTACCGAGATCAGTATTGCTTCCCACACCATATCTAAGCAGAATATAACGGAGCAAAGTTGAACGCAGAAATAGTCCGCATTGCATTGTATAGCACATGAGCCAAAGACAACCTAACCGAACACAAGCTAAGATAACCGAACCTGACACAGACAAGCACAACGTAGCGTGCCCCGTCCACTATTGCCGGCGTCCCCGTAGACAAGCACAGATTTGCAGCGCACACTAGTGCGGAGTAGTCCAGAGAATAACAGTTTGTGGCACACAAGTCAAAGCTATCCCATACTAACCAAACCCAACCTAACCATGGCGAGCGTAATGTGACTCAATATATCGTAAAGCGGCCGCTATTGCTAGCCTCCCGATAGCCGAGCACAGTATATTAGAGCAATTTAGAGGGAAATATTCACCAAACTGCAGAGGATAACACATAAGTCTAAGCTAACCTATCCTAACCTAATCAAACGTAGCATAACCGAACGCAACATAGCTCAGACTGACGTGCCGCGGGTACTGCTGGACTCCCCACGGCCGAGCAGAATATCCTAGGGCACAGTAGAGCGCGTAGATACACAGAATAGCAGTGCAATATAGCACAAAAGTCGAAGCCATTCCAGTCAAACCTGACATAGCCTAAGCTAACCAAACGTAGAATAACTAAACCTAACGTGCCACGACCTCAACTGCTGCCCTCCCGAGAGACCATCCGAGTATAGTAGAGCGATGTAGAGCCAGAAAACCACCGAA
>NW_016970743.1:0-795 GCF_001483705.2 Eufriesea mexicana
CCATGATGCAAGCCATCCACCCATCCGACCACCCACCCATCCATCCATGCGTCTATCCATACACCCATCGATCCGTACATCCATCCATACCACCATATACATATTCATCCATATATACATATATAAATCCCCACGCGCATACATAAATATAACCACACAACCACCCATACGACCCTCCATACATACATCCATATATTATTCCTTACATGCATCCATACATAAATTCTTACATGCACCCAGCCACACATCCATGCATACATTCAAACATGCAACCACACATATATTAATACATACACCCATACATACATTCATGCACACATCCACCCATCCATCCATCCATTCATCCGGCATTCAATCCATCCATCCACTCATCCATTCATGCATCCATAAATCCTTCCATCCACACATACATACATACATCCATCCATATATACGTACATACATCCCTTCGCACATCCATGAATATATCCATACATCCGTCCATACGCCCATCCATACATACAACCATACATGAATCCATACATAAATACATACATACATCCATCCATCCATACATCCACACATTCTTCAATTAATTCCTCAATCCACCCGTGCATCCATCCATCCATACGTACATCCATCCGCATATCCACGAATCCATACATGCATCCACCCATATAAATCCCATCCATATATCCATGCATACATTCATCACATATATCCATCCATATATCCAGACAAACATCCGCAAGAACATCCATAAATATATCCATACAGCCATCCATAAGTCCATTCATACATACACCCATACATCCA
>NW_016970744.1:0-3464 GCF_001483705.2 Eufriesea mexicana
TTTTACTTCTGTGCTATACAATGCTGCTCGATGGATTTCTGCGGACTACCCACCTCGAATATGATTCGCTCGAATCTGTGGAGGACAGCGGCAGTCGTCTAGGCACGTTAAGTTGAGCTGGGCTACGTATGGTTAGCTTAGGTATGTTCAGATATGGTTTGGACACCTTTGACGCTTGTGATATACACTGCAATGCGGCTGGTACCTGCGCACTACTCTCCGCTAGTATATTCAGCTTAGCCATGGGGAGCCCGAAAATAGAGGTCTCACCGCGTTGGTTTGAGCAATGTAATACCTGGTTGTGTTACGTTTTATTAGGTTAGGAGAGGATGGCTTTGACTTTCGTGTTATACACTGCCATCCGTCGGATTTCTGCTCTCTACTGCGCTCCATCTTCTTCCCCTTGGTTCTGGGGAGGCGAGCAATATTCGTCTCGGCTCGCTATTTTTAGCTTTCTATGTTTGGTTGTGTTAGGTTGCATCTGCTCAGGTTAAGGTACCTTTGACCTTTGCGGCATACTTTACTATTTGGTCGCTTTCTGTGCTCTACAGTACTCTACTATACTCTGCTGGAATCAGGGGAGGCAAGGAATAGAGGACTTGGCACGACAGGTTTTGTTACGCTACGTTTGTTTATGTCACGTTTAGCTATGTTAGGAAAGGTTAGCGTCGGCTTTCTTGCTATACACCAATTCATTGGATTTCTACGCTCTACATTACTCTACTATACTCTGCCCGATTCTGCGTAGGCCAGTAGTGGTTGTCTCGGCGCGTCATGTTCTGTTAAGCTACGTTGGACAAGAGTATGTTAGTCTGGGTTAGGTTTGAATACCTTCGTATTTCGTGGAATAAACTGTTGTTGGGTGCATTTCTGCGCTCTACCGTGCTCTAGTATGCACCGCTTGCCTCTCGGATGCCACCAATAGAGGTCTCGCCTCGTTACGTCCAGCTATTCTACCTTTGGCTATGCTAGGTCAGGTTGGGCCAGTATATATTTGACTTTTGTGCTATGCACTGCTATTCAGACGATTTCTGTGCTCTACATTGCTCTACTATGCTATTCTCTGCTCTCGGGAGACCACTAACAGTGGTCGCGGCACGTTAGCTTGAGTCAGATGACGTTCGGTCAGGTTAGGGTGGCTTTGACTTTTGTGCTACACACTGCTATCCTATAGACTTCTGCGCTCTTCGGTACGCTATCGCACTCTGCTTGTCTCTGTGGACGCAGGGAATAGTGCTTTCGGCGCGTCACTTTATGTTTTGTTATGTTTGGTAATGTTAGGTTTTGATAGGCTTGGTTTGGGTAGCTTTGACTATTGCGCTATACACTGCTAGTCGCACGTTTCTTGCGTTCTACATTCCTCTGCTACACTCTGCTGATCTCACGTCATGCAAGCAATAGCTGTCGTGGCACGTCAGTTTGTGTTAGGATACGTCTGCTTATGGTAACTTTTGATAGATTGGGATAGGATAGCTTTGGCCTTTGCGTTGTACACTGCTATTCGGTGAATTTCAGCGCTCTCCTGTACTCGAGTATGCTCTGCTTGACGCCGGGGAGGCCATCAATAGTGGTCTCGGAACGCTAGGTTTAGTTAGGCTGCGTTGGTATATGTTACGTTTGGATAGGTCAGGATAGTGTGGTTCTGACTTTTGTGCTATACACCGCAATCCGTTGGATTCCTGCCCTCCAACGTGCTCTACTCTAATCTGATAGGCCCTGTGGAGGACAGCATTAGTGGTCGCGGCGCGTTCCATTGAGTGTTGCTACGTTACGTTAGGTTATGCTTGTTTGTGTTAGGTTTGGATATCTTTGATTTTTCAGCTGTACACTGCTATTCTGTGAATTCCTCCGCCCTACTCTCCTCTAAGGTGTTCTGCATGGCCAAGTGGAGGCCAGCAATAGTGGTCGCGGCCCGTTAGATGGAGTTAGATTACGTTTGCTTCGGTTAAGTTGGTAAGGGTTAGGTTAGGATGGCTGCGACTTTTCCGGTATATATTGCCGTACTTTGGATATCTGCGCTCTACTCTCCTTTAACATACCCTGCTTGGCGATGGCGATGCCAGCAGTAGCCTTCTCGGCACGTTAGATTGGATTTGGTTGCGCTCGGTTGTGGTACGTTTTGTTAGGTTAGGATGGGATAGCTTTGACTTTTGTTCCATTCGCTGCTATTCGTTGGATTTCAGCGCTCTGCCATGCGCCGGCATGTTCCGCTTGGCGCAGGGGAGGCCAGCATTAGTTGTACCGGCTCGTTGGGTTTAGATAGTCCAAGTTTGTTTAAGTTAGGTTAGGTCATATATTCCTTTTGTGCAATATGCTGCTATTTCATGGCTCTCTGCGCTCTACTGTGATCTGTGGCAAAGAGCTTGGCTCTGGGGCCCCAACAATAGTGTTCTCGGCACGTTCTGCTAAGGTAGGATACGTTTGATTGTATTACGTTTGGATAGGTTAGGAAAGGATAGCTGCGACATTTGAGCTGTACAATTCTATTCGGTGGATAGGGCCATCCACATTGCTCTACTATACTCTGATCGACTCTGCGTAGGCCAGTAATTGTGGTCTCGGCACGTTAGGCTGGTTTATAAAGTTACGTTTGGTTAGGTTCGGTAAGGATGGATTCCACTTCAGTGCTGTACGCTGCTGTACGTTGAATTTCTTCGCTCTACTGTGCTCTAGTATGATCTGCTTTGCTCTTGGGACGCCAGCAACGTTGGTCTCGGCACGATTGGTTGAGATACCTTACCTCGTCTTGGCTACGTTAGGACACGTTTTGCCAGGATAGCTTCGACTTTTGTGCTGTACACTGCTTTTCGGTCGATATCTACGGACTGTACTACTCTACTAGCATCTATTTGTGTCGGAGGAGACCAGCAGTAGTGGTCGTGGCACGTTTGGATTTGTTAGGTTACGTTCAGCTAGGTTAGGTTTGGATACGCTTGGTTTGGATGGCTTTGACTATTGTGCTATACAGTGCTTTTCGGTGGATGTCTGCGCTCTGCTGTGCTGTAGTATATTCAGCTTGGCTATGAGGATCCCAGCGGTATTGGTCTCGGCACGGTTGTTTGACTTATATTGCGTTTGTTTGTGTCACGTTTGGTTAGGTTTTGTTATGATAACTATGACCTTTCAGCTTTACACTGCTATCCGGACGATTTCAGCCTTCTACGTTGCTCTGCTGTGCTCTGATTAGCTCGCATGAGGCTCGCAACAGCCGACGTGAGACATCAGGTTGGGATACGTTACGTCCGCTTATGATACGTTTCGTTAGGTCAGGATAGTATAGCTTCCTCTTTTGTGCTATGCACTGCTACTCAACGGATTTCTGCGTTCTACGGTGGTCTAATATGCGGTGCTTGGCGCTGGCGGCCAGCAATAGTGGCCTTGTCACGTTAGGTTAGGATATGCAATGTTCGGTTAGGCTACGTTTGGTTAGATTAAGGTAGGATAGCTTTGGCTTTTGTGCTATA
>NW_016970745.1:0-518 GCF_001483705.2 Eufriesea mexicana
AGCAGAGCAATGAGGATCGCAGGAGCATTCCCAACAGCAGCGTACGGCACAAAAGTCAAAGCCATTCTATCTTAACCTAACCAAACGTGACCTAACCAAACTCAGCGTAACTCAAACTAACGTGCCGAGACAAATACTGCTGGCCTCTCCATAACCAAGCTAAATATACTAGAACACCCTAGAGCGCAGAAATCCAACGAATGGCGGTGTATAGCGCAATAGTCAAAGCCACACTGAACAAACTTAGCCTAGTCTAACCTAACCAAGCGTAACCAAACTCACACAAACGTGCCACTACCGCTATTTCTGGCCTCCACAGATAGAAGCAAATGCTAGTAGAGGAATGCAGTGCACAGATATCGACCGAATAGCAGTGTAGAGCACAAAGGTCAAAGCCGTCCTAACCATGCCTAGCCAAGCCAAGCGAAAAGTAACTGAACCTAGCGTGCCGAGATCTCTATTGCTAGCCTCCCCAGAGCCAAGCAGAATATATTAGGGCACAGTAGAGCGCAGAGGTC
>NW_016970746.1:0-469 GCF_001483705.2 Eufriesea mexicana
TTCGAACTACTGTGCTCTAGAACACTCCGCTAGTCTCTGTGGAGGCCATCAAAGGTGGTTTCGTCATGTTAGGTATGGTCAGGCTACATTTGGTTATGTCACGTTTGGCTATGTTAGGATATGGCACTTCGGCTTTTGCGCTAATTCACGGCTATTCGGTGGATCTCTGCGCTCTAATGTGCTCCAATATGCCAGCCCCGCTTAACTCTGGGGAGGTCAGCGATATTGGTCGCGGCGCGAAACGTTGAGTCATGATGCGTTTCGTATTGTTAGGTTAGGTTAGGTTTGGTTACGTTAGCTTCGACTTTTATGCTATGCATTGCTAAACGGTGGATATCTGCGCACCACTGTGATCTGGTTTGCTCTGGTTTGCTTTCGCAGGACAGCGAATTTCTCGGCACGTTATGTTGCGCTTTGTTGCGTTTGCATGTGTTAGGCTTGTTTGGGTTAGGTAATGATGGCTTTGTCT
>NW_016970747.1:0-515 GCF_001483705.2 Eufriesea mexicana
CAAAAGTCAAAGCTAACCTGACCCACCCTAACCATTCGTAACATTACTAAACGCAGCCTAACAGAACATATCGTGCCCTGTCCTTTACTGCTGGCCGCGACAGATTCGAGCGAATTATTGTACAGCAGAGTAGAGCGCAGAAAGCCATCAAATAGCAGTGAATAGCACAAGAGTCAGCGACACCCTGACCTACCCAGTCCTAACCTATCACAACCAAGCGTAGAATAACTGAACACAACATGCCGCGACCACAATTTCTAGCTTCCGCAGAGCCAAGCAGGACATACTAGAGCGCGGTATAGCATAGAAATCCACTGGATAACAGTGTAAAGCACGAAACTCGAATCCACGCAAACCTAACACAAGCTAACATGCCGTAACCAAACGTAGCATAACTGAACCTAACCCGAGACTGCAAATGCTGGCATCCCCAGGGACGAGCAGAGTAGACCAAAGCACAGTGGACCTCTGCTATCCTCCGCATTGGAGTGTAAAACAGAAAAGTATAAAATATC
>NW_016970748.1:0-1610 GCF_001483705.2 Eufriesea mexicana
TATCTCACCACGATATTAGTCGAAAACCTCAGGAAATTTAATTTTCGAGCCAGATTCTATAGCGCTGCAATGGCTATAGCACGTCAATAGAATCCTTCCTCCTTATTTATGCAAGTAAGTAAGCTCACCACGGCATCAGTCGAAAATGTCAATAAAATTGAATTTTCGAGGCAGACTCTATAGCAATGCAATGGCCATAGCACGCCAATAGCATCTTTCCTCCTCATTTATCCATGATAGGTAGCTCACCACGATACTGCCGAAATTGTCAATTAAATTGTATTTGCCTGCCAGATTCTATAGCATCGCAATGGCTACAGCACGCCAATAGTATCTTTCCTCCATATATATGCAAGAAAGTTATGTCGCCACGATATTATTCGAAAATGTCAATAAAATTGAATTTTTCAGGCATATTCTATAGCATTGCAGTGGCAATAGCGCGCCAATAGGATCTTTTCTCCTCATTTTTGAAAGAAGGTTACCACACTTCGATATTAGTCGAAAATGTCAATAAAATTGAATTTTCTAGACAGATTCTACAGAATTCCAATGGCTATAGCACGCCAATAGTATCCTTCCTCCTTATTTATCCAAGAAAGTTAGCTCACCATTTTATGATTCGCAAATATCAATAAAATTGTATTTTCCAGACAGATTCTATATCATTGCATTGGTTATATCTCGCCAACAGAATCTTTCGTCCATATTCATACAAGAAAGTTATCTCACCGCGATATTAATCGAAAATGCCTGTAAAATTGAATTTTCGACCCAGATTCTATAACATTGCCATGGCTATAGCACGCCAATGGAATCCTTCCTTCTTATTTACGCAAGAAAGTAAGATCACCACGATATTAGCAGAAAATGTTAATAAAATTTGATTTTCCATCCACTTTCTATAGCATTGCAGCGGCTACAGCACGCCAATATAATCCTTCCTCCTTATTTATGCAAGGATGACAGCTCACCACGATATTAGTCGAATAAGTCAATAAAATTGAATATTCCAGCCAGATTCTGTAGCACTGCAAGGGCTATAGCGTGCCAATGGAATTTTACCTCCTTATTTATGCAAGGATGACAGCTCACCACGATATTAGTCGAATAAGTCAATCAAATTGAATTCTCCACCAAGATACTATAGAATAGCAATCGCTTTAGCTGGCCAATGGAATCTTTTATCCTTATTTTTGCATGAAGGTTACCACACTACGACATTAGTCGAAAATGTCAATAAAATTGAATTTTCCAGACAGATTCTACAGAACTGCATTGGCTATTCCACGCCAAGAGAATCCTTCCTCCTTGTTTATGTAAGTAAGTAAGCTCACCACGGCATTAGTAGAAAATGTCTATAAAATTGGATTTTGGACGAAGACTCTATAGCATTGCAATGGCCACAGCACGCCAATAGGATCTTTCCTCCTTATTTATCCATGATAGGTAGCTCACCACGATATTGCCGAAATTGTCAATTAAATTGTATTTGCCAGCCAGATTCTATAGCATCGCAGTGGCTAAAGCACGCCAATAGAATCTTTTCTCCTTACTTATCGAAGAAAGTAAGTTAACCACGATATTTGTCGAAAATGTCAATAAAATTG
>NW_016970749.1:0-748 GCF_001483705.2 Eufriesea mexicana
GTGCATAGAACAAAAGCTAAGATATCCGAACTTAACATGTCGAAACCTGACCTAACCAAACGTCGAGTAACTCAACGTAACGAGCCGTGCCCATATCTGTGGCCTCCCCAAGGCCAAGCAGAACATATTAGGGCACAGTAGAGAGCAGATATTCACCGAAAGGCAGTGTATAACACAAAAGTCGAAGCAATCTTAACCGAACGTAACCTAACCTATCCTAAGCGAATGTAACATAACACAACCTACCGTGACGCGACCGCCATTTCTGGCCTCCCCGGTGACAAGCAGAGCATGTTAAAGAAATGTAGCGCGCAGAAATCCACCGAACTGCAGTGTGTAACAAAAAAGACGAAGCTAACCAAACCAAACGTAACCTTACCTAACCTAACACAACGTGACCTAACCTTGCATAACCAAACGTAATGAATCACAACTTATCGCGCAACAACATTTATTGCAGGCTTCGCCAGGTTCAGCCAGGTTCGAGTGGTGCATAGTAGAGCAATGAAGAGCGCAGGAATCGCCCTAATTGGAGTGTAAAGCACAAATGTCAATGTTATCCTATCCTAACTTAACCAAACGTAACCTAGATCCTCGTAACATGCCGAGACCTCTATTGCTGCCCTCCTCAGAGAAAAGCAGAGCATATTAGAGGCGAATAGAGCGCAGGAGTCCACAGAATCTTAGTGCGTAGCACAACAGCCGAAGTTGCCCTATCCTAATCTAACCATACGTAACCTAACCAAAC
>NW_016970750.1:0-553 GCF_001483705.2 Eufriesea mexicana
CTTAACACAACCGAACGTAGCTTAACTCAACATAACGTGCCGAGAACACTACTGCTTGCCTCCGCAGAGACAACCACAGTATACTAGGGCACAGAAGAGCACAGTGACTCACTGCATTGCAGTGTATAGCACAAACTGGTAGGTATCCTAGCCTAACCTGTCCCAACCTACCCTATCCGAACGTAGCATAACTGAACATGTGGCTCCGAGACTACTATTGCTGGCCACCACAGAGCCAAGTAGAACATATTAAAGCAATGTAGAGAGCAGAATTCCGCCGAATAGCTGTGTATATCACAAAAGTCTGAGCAACCCTAAACTAACATAACCAAACGTTGCACAGCCAAACGTATCCTAACACAGCCTAACGTGACAGCACGATTGCTGGCCTCCCTTGATCCAAGAAGAACTAATTATAGCACAGTAGTGCGCAGAAATCCACCGAATCGCAGTGCAAAGCGCGAAAGTCTAAGTTGCCGTACCAAAGTATAACCAATCGCAACATTACCAAACGCAACGTAACATAACCTAGGGTGCCGCGACTCCTCCTTGT
>NW_016970751.1:0-5039 GCF_001483705.2 Eufriesea mexicana
GGTGGCCAGCAGTTTTAGTCTCGGCACGTCAGTTTTGGTTACGTTGCGTTTGGGTATCTTACGCTTGGCTAGGTTAGGTTAGGCTAAGTTCGGTTAGGACGGCTTTGACCTTTTTGCTATAAACTGCTTTCGGGCGATTTCTGCGCCATACTGTTCTCTAATATGCTCTGATTGGTGCCGGCGAGGCAAGCACTAGCGGTCACTGCTCGTTAGGTAACGTCAGATTTCGTTTCGCTATACTGCGTTTGGATAGAGTAGGTTCGGAAGGCCTTGTCATTTGTGCTATACACTGCTTCTCCGGGGGTTTCTACGCTCCACGTTGCTCTACTATACTCCGCTTGACTCTGCGGTGGCCGGTAATAGTGGTCTCGGCCCGCAAGGTTGTGTTAGGTTACGTTTGGCATCGTTACGTTCGTTTGGTTCAGGTTTCTATAGATACGACTTTCGAGGTATACGCTGCTATTCGGTGGATATCTACGCTCTGCTCTACTCAATTATGCTCTGCTTGGCTCTGCGGACTCCAGCAATACCGGTCGCGGCCCGTTAACTTAGGATTGGTTGCGTTTAGGTAGGTCAGTTTCGGCTCGGTTAGGTTAGGATAGTTTTAACATATGTGCTCAACACTGATATCTTTTAGACTTCTGTGCTCTACTGTGCTATAGAATATTCTGCTTCTCTCTGGGGAAGCGGGCAATAGTGGTCGCGGCACGTTACGCTTAGTTACTCCACGTTTGGTTAGGTTTTGTTCGGTCCTGTTATGTTAGGATATCATTGACTTTTGTGCTATACGCTGGTATTCGGTGGATCCCTGCCCTCCACTTTGCCCTACTTTAGTGCGCTAGGCCCAGGGGAGGACGGAATTAACGGTCGCCGCACTTTAGGTTAAGTTATGTTTCGTTTGGGTATGTGTCGATTGGTTGCGTTAGGAGAAGATAGCTTTGACCTTTGCGCTATACGTTCCTGCTCAGCGGTTTTCTGCGCTCTACTGAGCTGTATCACACTCTGCTTGTGCCTGTGGACGCCAGGAATTCTGGTCGCCGTACGTTTGGTTGTGATATGTTTCGTTTGGTTAGGGTAGCTTCGACTTTTATGCTTTACGCTGCTTCTCTGTGGATTTCTGCACTCTACACTGCGCTAATGTTCTCTGCTTTTCTCTAGGGATGGCACAAATAGTAGTCTCGACACGTTATGCTGAATTAGGCTACGTTTGCTTAGGTTAGCCTAGGGCAGACTTGGTTAGAGTGTCTTCGACTTTAGTGCTTTACACTGCCAGTATATGGACTTCTACGCGATACTCTCCTCTAATATGTTCTGCTTGGCGATTCGGAGGTCAGCAACATATGTCTAGGCACGTTAGTTGGCGTTATCTCACGTTCTGTTTGGTCAGGTTAGGTCTGGTTAGTTTAGGATAGACATAACTATTGTGCTTTACAAAACAGGGCGGGCGATTTCTGCGCTCTACTGTGCTCTAGCTTATTCCCCTGGTCTCTGGAGAGGACAGTAATGGTGGTCTCGGCGCGTTAGGATGAGATAGACGCCGTTTGGTTATGTTACGCTTGGTGATGTTAGGATAGGGTAGCTTTGTCTTTCATGCTGTAGGCCGATATTGGCTGGGCTTTTACGCTCTACAGTGCTCTATTGTGCTCTGTTTGGCTCTGGGTAAACCAGTAATAGTGGCCTCTGCACGATAGATTGAAATAGGGTACGTTTGGTCAGGTTACGTTAGCGCAGGTTAGTTTCTTATAGCTTCGACTTTTCTACTGTACACTGCGATTCCATGGATCTCTGCGCTCTACTCTCCTCTATTATGTTCTGCTTGGCTCCGTGGAGGCCAGCAATACTAGTCGCGGCACGTTAGGTTTGGATTGCTTACGATTGGATAGGTTAGGTTTGGTTGGGTTATTTAAGGATTGCTTTGACATATGTGCTCGACACTGATATCCTATGGACTTCTGTGCTCCACTGTGCTCTAGAATATTCTGCTTTGCCCTGTGGTGGTCAGCTATAGTGGTCTGGGCACGTTATGTTGTTTCATGTAACGTTTGGTTTTGTTACTCACGCTTATGTTAGGCCAGGGTAGCTATGACTTTTGTGCTGTGCCCTGCTATTCGGTGGATCACTGCGCTCTACTGTGACTTAGTTTTCCCTACCATTCTCTCGGAATCCCAGAAATAGTGTCCGCGGTGCGTTAGGTTGCGTTATGTTTCGTTTGGTTAGGTTATGTTGGCATGGGTTTTGATAGGATATCTTTGATTTTCGTGCTATACACTGCCATTCTATGGACCTCTGCGCTCTACTCGCATCTAATGAGCCCTGCTTTGCGATGAGGAGGCCAGCAATTGTGGTTTAGGTGCGTTAGGTTGGTATTGATTAGGTTTGTTTAGTCTATGTTTGGTCAGGTTAGTTTAGGATAAACCTTACTTTTTTGCTGTACACTGCTATTCGGACGATTCCAGGGTTCTGCCTTGCTCTGCTATACTTTGCTTAGTTCTTGTGATCCGAGCATTGGCCTTCGTGTCACGTCAGGGTGGGTTAAGTTACGTCTTCTTATGATACGATTGGTTAGATTTGTATAATATAGCTCTGAGTTTTGTGCTATACCTCTTTATTCGGAGGATTTCTCCGTTCTACACTGCTATACTGCTCTCTGCTAGACATTGGGGTCGGCAGTAATAGTGTTCTCGGCACGTTAGGTTAAGTTATTTTGGGATTGATTGCGATACGTTTGCTTAGGTAAGGATAGCAGAGACGTGACATTTGTGCTGTACACTACCGTTCGGTCGATATCTGTGCGCTGCACAGCTCTACTCGTATCTGCTTGAGTCGGAGGAGGCCAGCAATGGCGGAGGTGGCAGGTTTGGTTGAGGTAGCTTACGTTTGGTGATGTTAGGTAAGGTTAAATTTGTCCACGACGTCTTTGACTTTTGTGCTATACAATGCTATTCTGCGGATTACTGCGCTCTACCCTGCACTAGTAAATTCACCTTGGCCCTGGGGGGCAAGCAATAGTGGTCCCGGCTCGTTAGGTTAAGTTAAGTTACCTTCGGTTATGTTACGTTTGGCTATGATAGGATAGGGTACCTTCGACTATTGTGCTGTACACTGCGATTCTATGGATCTC
Organism: Eufriesea mexicana; assembly: GCF_001483705.2. Classification (NCBI taxonomy): domain Eukaryota; kingdom Metazoa; phylum Arthropoda; class Insecta; order Hymenoptera; family Apidae; genus Eufriesea; species Eufriesea mexicana. The sequence continues at coordinate 3,122 of NW_016970751.1, forward strand.
TGCGCCCTACTCTCCTCTAATATGTTCTGCTGGCCTCTGTGGAGTCCAGCAATGTCGGTGGGGGCACGTTTGGTTCAGTTTCGTTACGATTGGTTTTGTTATGATTTATTAGGTTAGGATACTTTTCCATCGATTTTTGTGGTGCATACTGGTTTCGGTGGATTTCCCCGCTCTGCTGTGCTCTAATTTGCTCTGCTTTGCTATGTGGTGGTCAGAAATAGTGACCGCGGCATGTTAGTTCGGATTGGGTTGCGTTTGGATAGTCTTCGTTAGCATGGTTACGGTTTAGGTAGCTTTGACTTTTCTGCTTTACACTGCGATTCTATGAATGTCTGCGCCCTACTCTCCTCTAATATGCTCTGCATGGCCATGGCGAGGCCAGCTATAGTTGTCGCGGCACGTAAGGTAGAGCCATATTACATTTCGCTTGGTCAGGCTTGGCTGGGTTAGGACGGCATGGCATAGACTTTTTGTTATACACTGCTATTCGGTGGGTTTCTGCGCGCTTCATTACTGTACTATACCCTATTCGGCTCTGGGGAGGCCATCAATGGCGGTCGTGGCACGATAGATGGTGTTAGTTAACGTTTGGTTAGGTTAGGTTTGGATAGGTTTGGCTAGGATGTCTTTGGCTTTTGTGCTACGCACAGCTACTCGTTGAATTTCTGCGCTCTGCTGTGGTGTGATATGTCCTGCTTGGCTCCGGAGAGGCCAGCAGTAGAGGTCCCGTCTCGTTAGGTTTAGCTATTCTATGTTCTGTTAGGTTATGTTACGTCCGGTTAGGTTAAGATATCTTTGACCTTTGCGGTTTACGTTGCTATTTTGTGGCTTTCTGCGCTCTACAGTGCTCCACTATATTCTGCTTGTATCTGGGGAGGCCATGAACAGTGACCGAGGCACGGTGGGCTTTGTTAGGATACGATTGGTATTGTCACGATTGGCCATGTTAGGACAGCGGAGCTTTGGCCTTTGTGCTATACACCTCGTCCCGCTGCATTTATTCCGTCTACATCGCTATACTGTACTCAGATTGTCCCTGGGGAGGCCAGTACTGGGCTTCTCTGCGCGTCACGTTGAGCTACGCTACGTATGATGAGGTTATATTGGTTTCGGCTAGGTTTGGATTGCTTTGACTTTCGTGGTATGGACTGTTGTTCTGTAGAATTCTGCGCCTCGTTGTGCTCTAGTGTGTTCTGCTTGGCTAGCTCTAGTGTGTTCTGCTTGGCTCTGTGGAGGCCTGAAACGGTGGTATCGGCACCTTGTTTGAGACGTGTAACGTTCGGTTATGTTACGTTGTGTTATGTTAGGATAGGTTAGCTTTGACTTTTATGCTATACACCGCTATTTCGCTCTATATTGCTCTAAGATGCCCTGCTTGTCTCTGTGGATGCCAGCTATGTTATTCCCGGCACGTAACGTTTAGATTGTTTCCCTTCGTTTGGCTAGGTTAGGACAGGTTTGGTTAGGATATCTTAAACCTTTGTGCTACACGCTGCAATGCGGTGGATAACTGCGCTCTACTGTGCTCGAGTATATTCTGCTCCGATCTGGGGACGCAAGCAATAGTGATTTCGGCACGTTAGTTTGAGTTAAGCTGCGTTCGGCTGCGTTATGTATGGTCATTTTTGTGTAGGGTGGCTTCGGCTAGCGTGCTATGCAAGGCGACTCTATGCATTTCTGCGTTCTACTCTCCTCCAATGTCTTCTGCCTGGCTCTGGCGAGGGCAGCAATAGTGGTCGAGGTACGTTAGGTTATGTTTGGATACGTACGGTTAGGCTAGGTTCCGCTGCGTTAGGCATGTATAGCCTTGACTTTCGTGTTATAAACTGTTATTAGATGGATTTCTGCGCTCTAATGTGCTCTACTATGCTCTGCCCGAATCTGGGGTGCCCAGCAATAGTGGTCGCGGCACTCCATT
>NW_016970752.1:0-315 GCF_001483705.2 Eufriesea mexicana
CCAAGCAGGATGTACATGTTGACAGTAGGTTACAGAAATCCATTGAATCGCAGTGTAAATCGGTAAAGTCAAAGCTGCACAAACCTAAACCAAGCCGAAAAAACCTTACCAAGCGTAGCTTAACTCAACGTAGCGTGCTGCGACCACTTTTGCTGGATTCTCCTAGGCCAAGTAGAACATGCTAGACCAAAGTAGATCACAGAAATCCGCCGAAAAGCATTGTATAGCTCAAACGTCAATGCCATCCTAATCAAATTTAGCCTACCCCAACAACACCAAACGTAACCTCACAAAGCAAAACGTGCCATGCCCAAT
>NW_016970753.1:0-551 GCF_001483705.2 Eufriesea mexicana
AAAGTCATAGCTATCCTTTCCTAACCTGACCAATCGGAACGTTACCATACGTAACCGAACTCTCCGTAACCTGTCGCCACCACTGTTTCTGGCCTCCCCAGGGCCAAGCAGCATATACTAGAGGAGAGTGGAGCGCAGAAATCCATAGAAACGCAGTGTACGGCGAAAAAGTTAAAGAAACCCAAACCTAACCCAAACTAACGTATCGTAACCTGACATAGCAAAACTCAATATAACGTGCGTCGACCACCATGGTTTCCCTCCACTTGGCAAGGCAGACCAGAAAGGCAGACCAGAGTAGTGCACAGTAGAGGGCAGGAATCCACCGTGTATTAGTGTATACCACGAAAGTCAAAGCTAGCTTCTCCTAACCTAACGAATCGTGACATAACCACGTGCAGCATCATCAAACCTATCGTGCCTAGACCACTACTGCTAACTTGTCCATAGCCAAGCAGAATAGCCACGTAAAGGACAAAAGTCTGAGTTATCCTTACCAAACTCATCCTATCCAAATATAGCCAAGCGTAACCTAACCCAACCTTACGGCC
>NW_016970754.1:0-538 GCF_001483705.2 Eufriesea mexicana
AAATTGGTCCAGCGGCTGATGTACCCTTATGATGGGTGTACTCATTACTGTTTCCACAGTTGTCAATGTCTCCAGCTCTAATGCGTCGGATCTTTGTCGTTCTAGAATTGCAATATAATTTATATCATTACTGGACCATTTGATCCAGCGGCTACGGTGCTCTCTTGTTAGACATAACGTCTACGGTACTGAGAGAAGTAAATATCACAAGCCATAACTGATGGGTACATTGATTGTTCTAGAAATACTGTGGAATGTAAGTCATCGCTGAGCTGATTAGTCCAACATCTACGTTACTCTGTTTTTGGATTATCAACTACCGTACTAGGAATACCGGGTATCACTAGCCATAGCTCATGTATACATTGATTGTTCTAGATCTACTGTGAAATATTTGTCATCAGTGAACGGGTTAATGCAGCGCCTAGTGTATGTTGATGATTGCTGAACCCAGTAGTTTTATGTCAATTGTTATTGTCTTGAGAGGTAATGAATCTGTCTATTGTCATTCTAGGATTGCTATAGAATCTGTATCATC
>NW_016970755.1:0-551 GCF_001483705.2 Eufriesea mexicana
CGACCTATTCGCCAAGCTATAACAGATTATATATTTTGAATAGATTTATTCTCTGGCAAATAGGTGGCTGTACTTGCCATTGGATTGGAGGCGTTATGCGATCTATTCACCAAGCTATAACTGGTCTTAGATTTTGAATAGAAATATTCTCTGGCAAGGATGGCTGTACTTGCCATTGGATTGAAGGCGTTAGGCGATCTATTCACCATGCTATAACAGATTATATATTTTGTATAGGCTTATTCTCTGGCAAGTAGATGGCTCTACTTGCCATTGGATTGAAGGCGTTAGGCCATGTATTCACCAGGCTACAACAGATTATAGATCTTGAATAGCCATATTCTCTGGCATGTAGATGGCTGTAATTGCCATTGGAAGGAAGGCGTTAGGCGATCTATTCTCCAAGCTATTACATGTTATAGATTTTGAATAGACCTATTCTCTGTCAAGAAGATGGCTGTACTTGCCATTGGAGTGAAATCGTTTGTCGTTCTATACACCAAGCTACAACTGGTTTTAGATTTTGAATAGAAATATTCTCTGGCAAGTAG
>NW_016970756.1:0-1048 GCF_001483705.2 Eufriesea mexicana
ATGCACTGCTATTCGGTGGATTTATGCGCTTTTCTGCGGTGTAATTTGCCCCGTTTGGCACCGTTGGGGGCTGCAAAAGTGGTCTCGGCACGTTGGGTTGGGTTATGCTGAGAACGGTTAGTACACGTTTGGCTATGTTAGTTTAGGGCAGCTTTGGCTTTTGTGCTATACGCCGTTATGTGGTGGATTTCTGCGATCTACTGAACCACAGTGCCATCTGCTTGGCTCTGGGTGGCCAGCACCTCTGTTCCAGGCAAGTTAGGTTGACCTATGTTAAGCTCGGCTTGGTTAGGTTCGGTTATCCTCGGTTAGTTTAGCTTAGACGTTTCTGCTGTACACTGCCATTCGGCCGATACCTGCGATCTGCATTGCTCTGCTATCCTCTGCTTATCTATGGGTAGGCCAGTGATAGTGGTCGTGGCACGTTTGTATGTGTTAGGTTACGCTTAGTTATGCTACGTTAGGTAACGTTTTGTTAGGATGGCTTTGACCTTTATGCTATACACCGATCTACGTTTGATCTCCGTGCTCTACTGTGCTCTAGTAAATTCAGCTCTGCTATAGGGAGCCCAGAAGTGGCTATCTAGGCACGTTGGTCAGACCTATGTTGCGTTCGGTTATGCTACGCTTGGTTAGGTTTGGATAGGATGGCTTGTGCTTTTGCGCCACACACTGCTATTCAGTGGATTCCTGCGAACTTCGTTGCGTTACTACACCCTACTCGACTCTGGGGAGCCAGCAGTGGCGGTCGTGACATGATAGGTTGAGTTCGGTTGCGTTTGGTTAGGTTAAATCAGGGCACGTTTGGTTATGATGGATTTGACTTTAGTGCGATGCACTGCTGTTCGGTGAATTTCTGTGATCTACCGTGCCCCAATATGTTCTGCTTTGCTCTGGGGAGTCCAGAAGTAGAGGTATCTAGCTTTTGTGATATACATTGCTATCTGGTGGCTTCCTGCTCCCTGCTTGGCTCTACTATACTCTTCTTGGCTCAGTGGAGGTCTGCAATGGTGGTCTTGGCTCGTTAGGTTTAGCTTGGTTACGCTTG
>NW_016970757.1:0-275 GCF_001483705.2 Eufriesea mexicana
ATGTCTATACAAAATATATAATCCGTTATAGCTTGGTGAATAGGTCGCCAAACGCCTTCAATCCGGTGGCAAGTACAGCCATCTACACGCCAGAGAATAGGTCTTTTCTAAATATATAACCTGTAATAGCTTGGTGAATACATCGCCTCACGCCTTCAACTCAATGGCAAGTACAGACATCTACTTGCCAGAAGATATGTATATTCAAAATATATAACATGTTATAGCTTGGTGAATAGATCGCCTAACGCGTTCAACCAAATGGCAAGTAGAGC
>NW_016970758.1:0-527 GCF_001483705.2 Eufriesea mexicana
ATAGATAATTTTTGGTATGGTCGGGTTATGTCCTGTTACCTCAGGGTATCCTTGACTTTTGTGTTCAACACTGCTATTCTGTGGACCTCTCGGCTATGCTGTGTCCTATCATGCTCTGCTCGACCATGGAGGGTGCAGTAATTGTGGTCTTAGCACATTGGGTTGGGATAGGCTATGTCTTGCTATGTTTCGTTTGGTTAGTGTTGGGAAGGCTCTCTTTGACTTGTGTGCCGTACACAGGAATGCGGTGAATTTATGCGCTTTACTGTGTTCTAGTATGTTATGCTTGGCTCTGTGGAGGCCAGTAAAAGTGGTCTTGCCGATTTAGGTTGATACAGATTTGATACAGGTTACGTTTGGTTAAGTTATGTTAGCTATGGTCAGATTCGGGTAGCTTCGACTTTTCTGCTGTACACTGCGATTCTATGGGCCTCTCTCCTTTACTCGCACCTAATATGTTACGCTTTGCTCTGCAGAGGCCAGTAATAGTGAGTGGTCCCGTCACGTTAGTTCGATTTCGGCTGCGC
>NW_016970759.1:0-567 GCF_001483705.2 Eufriesea mexicana
CTGGTTACGTTCGGCCAGATTACGTTTTCCTGGGTTAGGTCAGGATAGCATTGACTTTCTAGGCATAGACTGTCGCTTGGTGGATTTCTGCGATCTACAGTGCTCCGCTTGCCCCGCTCGACTGTGTGGTGGGCAGCATTAGTGGTCGTGACACAATAGGTTTAGCTATGTTACGTTTTGATGGGCCAGGTTGTAGTAGGTTTGGTTGTGACGGCTATGACTTTAGTGCTGCACACTGCTACTCGTTGGATTTCTGCTATCCACATTCCACTACTATAATCTTCTCGACGCTGGGGAGGCCAGCAATTATATTCTCGGCGCCTTATATTTAGATATGCTACGTGCGGTTAGATTAGGTTAGGACATGTTAGGTTAGGATATCTTCCACATTGTGCTATACCCTGGTCTTCGGCGGATTCCTGTGCTCTACAGTGCCCTACTATACTCTGTTCGACTATGTAGATACCAGTAAATGCGGTCTCGGCACGTGAGTTTGAGTTAGGCTACATTCGGTTAGGTTAAGTAAGTTTGGGTTAGGTTAGGGTATCCTTGCCTTTCGTGTTATAC
>NW_016970760.1:0-667 GCF_001483705.2 Eufriesea mexicana
AATATAGTCTCACTTTAAATGGTTCTCCATATATGTTACCTCCTACTCCTGTACCTGTGGAATCACCACCTTGTGTTATGAATCCTTTGATAATTCCATGAAATGTAGTGTCATCCCAATAACCGTCCATACACAATTGTATGAAATTTCTACATGTCTTTGGAGTTTCTTTGGCCCATAATGCTGACTCAATAACACCAACAGTTGTTTTCATTACAACCTAGTTATAACAAATATATTAGTTTGTTTAATGTAAAATATTTTTAAAATCAAATTTATTGCAATTTATTATTTATTACTGTAATTCAAATTAGAAATTATTTAACATATTAATATAGAAATTTAGAAAGTAAATATTGTATATCGGTTAAATTTTTAAAAACAAATGTACAATCCATTGAAATATTATTACTAATACTTACTTTACTCGTAGTGGGTGGCCAGTGTATATAAATATAACTCATGTTTGTAAGCCTCCTATAATAAAAAGAATCCTTCGTCAATAATATTTCATATTAAATCTTGTCATTTACAAATCAGTCAATGAAATGATTCTTTTCTCAACTAATCATATAATAAGCAAGTAAGACGTACCTTTTACCTCCTTTTAACGTTGGCTTTATTAGTTTTACAGTTTACTGCTTTTACAGTTTCCTAGTTCCTATAG
>NW_016970761.1:0-668 GCF_001483705.2 Eufriesea mexicana
TCTCTGGCAAGTAGACGGCTGTACTTGCCATTGGATTGAAGACGTTAGTCGATCTATTCACCAAGCTATAACACGTCATAGATTTCGAATAAACCTATTCTCTGGCAAGTAGATGACTATACTTGCCATTCGATTGAAGGCGTTAGGCGATGTATTCACCAAGCTATAACAGGTTATAGATTATGAATGGACCAATTTTGTGGCAAGTAGATGGCAGTACTTGCCATTGGATTGAAGGCGTTAGACGATCTATTCACCAAGATATAACAGGTTATAGATATTGAATAGACCTATTCCCGGGCAAGTAGATAGCAGTACTTAACATTGGATTGAAGGCTTTAGGCGCCTATTCACCAAGATATAACAGATTATAGATTTTGAATAGACGGATACTCGGGCAAGTAGATGGCGGTACTTGGCATTGGATTGAAGGCGTTAGGCGATGTATTCACCAAGCTATAGCAGGTTATAGATTTTGAGCAGGCAAGTTTTCTGGCAAGTAGATGGCAGTACTTGCCATTGGATTGCAGGCGTTAGGCGATCTAATCAACAAGCTATGGCATCTTATACGTTTTGAATAGACTTATTCTCTGGCAAGTTCATGACTGTACTTGCCATTGGATTGAAGGGGATATGCCATCTATTCGCCATGCTATAACAGGTTATAG
>NW_016970762.1:0-205 GCF_001483705.2 Eufriesea mexicana
CTCTACTGCGCTCTAATATGCTCTGCTTTGCTCTGTGGAGGCCGGAAATTGTGTCCGCGGCATGATAGGCTGAGTTTACTTCCGTTTGGCTAGTCTATGTATGCATGGGTTAGGTTCCTATAGCTTTGATTTTTCTGCTATTCAATGTGATTCTATGGACTGCTGCGCTGTATTGTGCGCTGCAATTCTCTGCTTGTGTCTGCGG
>NW_016970763.1:0-1380 GCF_001483705.2 Eufriesea mexicana
AGGTTATGTCAGTATACCTTTGAATTCCGTGCTATACACTGCTATTCGGTGGATTTCTGCACTCGACAGTGCTCTACTATATTCTGCATGGCCCCGGGGAGGACAGCAATAACGGGGGCACCTTATACTGTGTTAGGCTGCGTTTGACTATGCTATGTTTGGTTACGTTTGTTTATGATATCGTGCTGTACACTATTACCCGTCGTGTTCCTGTGATCTACTTTTCTGTACTGTACTCTGCTTGGTTCTGTGCATTCCGGCAGCAGTGTTTGCGGCACGGTCGATTGAGTTTCGCTACGTTTGGTTGTGTTAGGTCAGGTCAGGATATGAAAGGATATCTTGGACTTTTGTGCAGTTTACAGCAGTGCGGAGGATTTCTGCGTACTTCTGTATTCTAGTACAATCCGCTTGACGCTGTGGAGGTAAGCAATAGTTGCCTCGTCATGTTAGGTTGAGTTACGTTACGTTTGGGTATGTTACGTTCAGCTTGGCTAGGATAGGCTACTTCGTCTCCTGCGCTATACACAGCTTTTCCTTGAGGTTCTGTGATCTACTTTGCTCTGCTGCAGTCACCTTGGATCGGGGGTGGCCAGGAGCCGTGGTCGCTGCACGTAAGTTTGGGTTATGCTACGCTAGGCTTTGTTAGGTTACGATATCTACAGCCTTTGTGCTATTCATTGCATTGCGGTGGATTTCAGCGCTCTACTGTGCTTTAGCACATTCTGCTTGTCTTTGCCGAGGACAGCAATAGTAGTCACATCATGTTAGGTTGAGTTATGTTACGTTTGGTTATGTTACATTTGGCTAGGCTAGGATTGGCTACTTTGACTTCTGTGCTTTGCACTGCATTTCCGCGCGTTTCTGTGATCCAAAGTTTTCTACCACATTCTAGCTTTACTCTGGGGAGGCCATGAGCAATGGCCGCGGCACGCAATGTTGATATACGGTACGTTGGGATAGGTTAGGTTTGGCCGTGTCAGGTTAGGATATCTTCGAATTTTGAGCGATACACTGCTATTCGGCGGGATCCTGTGATCTGCTATGCTCTACAGTATTCTGCGTGTCTCTGCCCACTCCCGCAGCAGTGGCCGCGACACGCTGCGTTCAGTTATGCAACGTTTGGTTACTTTGGGCTAGGTTAGGTTTGGTCCGGATACCTTCGACATTTGTGCTATTCACAGCAATGCGGTTGACATCTGCCCACTACTGTGCTCTAGTGCTTTCTGCTTGTCTCTGTGGATGACGGCTATAGTTTTCTAGACTTCTTGCGTTGCGCTGGCTCCGTTTGAATGCGTTACGTTTGTCTAGGCTAGCATTGGCTACTATGACCACTGTGCTACTCACAGCTATTCGGTAGATTTCTGCGCTTTAATGTGCTTT
>NW_016970764.1:0-618 GCF_001483705.2 Eufriesea mexicana
AGAATCTGGCCGGAAAATTCAATTTTATTGACATTTTCGAATAATATTGTGGTGTGCTACCTTTCTTGCATAAATAAGGACGAAAGACACTTTTGGCTTGGTATAAGCATTGCAATGATATAGAATGTGCCTGGCAGATTCAATTTTATTGACATTTTCGACTAATATCGCAGTGAGCCAACTTCCTTGCATAAATAAGGAGGAAAGATTCTATTGGCGTGCTATTGCCATTGTAATGCTATAGAATCAGGCTGTAAAGTTCAATTTTAATGACATTTTCGACTAATATGGTGGTGAGCTATCTTTCTTGCATAAAGAAGGAGGAAATATTCTGTTGGCCCGCTATAGGCACAGCAATGATATTGAATATGGCTGGTGAGTCCAATTTTATTCACATTTTCGACTAATATAGTGGCGAGCTACCTTTCTTGTATAAACAAGTATGAAAGATTCTATTGGCTTGCTATAGCCATCGCAATGGTTCGGAATCTGGCTGGAAAGCTCAATTTTATTGACATTTTCGACTGATATCGTAGTGAGCCACCTTTATTGGATAAACAAGGAGGAAGGATTATATTGACAAGCTATAACCATTGCAATGTTATAGTATCTGGTTGG
>NW_016970765.1:0-846 GCF_001483705.2 Eufriesea mexicana
GAAAGCAAAGGACTGAGTATACGCGTAATAACCGTAACTTAACCGCTGGACTGCTTTATACGCGGATGACATAAATTCCAAAGCAATTAGCAATTCTGGAATAATCAATGTATAGTGCGATTATGGAATGAGATACCTCCAATAGACGGTACTGTACATATTACATGCACAAATATTGCATACTAGCCGTTGGATAAGTCTGTTAAATGACGATTTAGTTTCTATAACAATCCTAGAATGACGAAATACATATCCACTGACCATCGTGATGTTGACAATTGACAGGACAGTAATAAATGCAGCCATCAACACAGTATCGTAGACGCTGAATTCCATAGCAGTTATGAAATAATCAATGTATGGTACATTTGTGGCTTCAGGTAATATAATACGGCTGTGTCTAGTGATTCATACAATTAAGTGTACGGTACATAGTACATTTACCAACACAGCACGGTTGCGGTTGGATTAGTCTGTTGACTGGTGGCTTATGTTCTGCAGAACTTCTAGAATGAAAATGGACAGATACATTATCCCTCGAGACACTAACAATTGGCAGCGCAGTACTGAGTATAGCTTTCATAACATTACTGTAGCCGTTAGAATACTTTGTCCACTGATGATGTAAATTCCATAGCAGTTATGTAATAATCAATGTATGATATATTTGTGGCTTCAGGTATTTCCAACTGACAGTACGGTACTTATTGCAAACACGAACATTGAAACCGCTGGATTAATCTATTCAACGATAATTTAGGTTTTATTGCAATTCCAGAATGGCAAAAGACAGATCCATTATCCGTCGAGATATTAACGAATGGCAACAGAGTATAGAGTACTGCC
>NW_016970766.1:0-561 GCF_001483705.2 Eufriesea mexicana
TCTGTGCTGTACACTGCTATTCTGTGGACTTCTGCGATCTGCTGTGCTTTAGCGTGTCCAGCTTGGCTCTGGGAAGGCCAGCAATAGTGGTCGAGGCACGACAGGTTGAGATATATTACGTTCGGTCAGGTTACGTTAGGCTACGTTTGGTAAGGATTGCATCGTCTTTTGTGTTATGCACTGCTTTTCGGACAGATCTGCGATCTACTGTTCTCTAATATGTTCTGTTCCAGTCTGGGGCGCCAGTAGTAGCTGTCCCGGCACGTTAGCTTGACTTAAGCTACGTTTGGTTAGGTTATGTTAGTTTATGTTAGGTTCGGATAGCTTCGACTTTCGTGGTATAAACTGTTGCTTGGTGGATATCTGCGCTCCATTGTGCCGTAGTATTTTCGGCATGTCTCTGGGGAGAAGAGCAACAGTGGCCTCGGCACGCTAGGATATCGTTACGTTCGTTTATATTACGTTTGAACAGGTTAGGAGAGGGTGGAGTTGACTTTCGTTCTGTAGACCGCTATCCAGTGGATTTCTATGCTCTATATTGCTCTACCATACCCTGCTCGC
>NW_016970767.1:0-820 GCF_001483705.2 Eufriesea mexicana
AGTACAGAAGTCCAAGCTATCCTCTCCTAACATACCCAAACATAATATAATCAAACGTAACGTAACTTAACTCACCGTGCCGAAACTACTATTGCTGGAAACCCCTGAGCCAAGCAGAATATACTAGAGCGCAGTAGATGGCAGAGAGCTACAAATAGCAGCGTATTGCACAAAAGTCAAATAAAACACAACCTAGCGCGTCCTCACGTAGCCAAACAAAACGTAGACTGATAAAACTTACCGAGCAGAGGCCACGACTTTTGGCATCCACAGTGACAAGCAGAACCTATTAGGGCACAGTAGGGTGCAGAAATCCTCTGAATAGCAGTTTATAGCGCAGAAGACAATGCTAGCCCCTCCAAACCTAACCAATCGTAACGTAACCTTACGTGACATAACCAATCCTAACGTGACGGGACCGCTACTGCTGGCCTCCTCAGAGCCAAGCGGAACATATAAAAGGAGAAGAGAGTGCAGAAATCCATGGGATCGCAGTGTATAGCAGAAAATTTGAAGCTACCCTCACCTAACCGTAGCTAACATAACATAGCGAAACGTCTCCTATCTCAGCCTACCGTGGCGAGGCCACTATTTCTGGCCTCCACAGTGCCAGGCGGAACATACCGATGCACAGTAGAGCGCAGATATCCTACGAACAGCAGTGTATACCAAGAATGTCATAGCTATGCGAACCTAACCCAAACGAATATAACCTGACCAAACGTATCCTGACACAACCTAACGTGCCGAGACCGAATATTTCTGGACACCTGAGTGCCATACAGAGCGTATTAGGGCACAGTACAGTGCAGAAGTCCTC
>NW_016970768.1:0-736 GCF_001483705.2 Eufriesea mexicana
GTTGTTTTATGTGACGTTTGGTTACGTTATGCTTGGCTATGTTAGGACAGGATAGTTATGACTTTTGTGGTGCAGACTGTTGTTCGACGAATATCTGCGCCCGAATGTACCCTAGTATGTTCTGCTATGCTATGGGGAGCCCAGCAATAGTGTCCGCGGCACTTTGGTTGAAATAGTTTTCGTTCGGTTGGTTTAGATTAGTTCAGGTAGGGATTTGATATTTTTGTCTTTTGTGCTATAGACTGCAATGCGGCGGGTTTCTGCGCTCTTCTGCTCCCTGGTATATACTGCTTGTCTCCGGCGAGGCCACCAATAGTGGTCTCGACACTTTAGGTTGAATTACGTTTCGTCTGGTTATGACTCGATTGGCTTTGTTAGGATAGGATAGCTTTGACTCTTATGCTCTACCCTGCCCTTCGGCGGATTTCTGCGCCCCTCTGTGCTCTGGTATGTTCTGCTTCGCTCCGGGGAGAAAAGTGGTCCCTTCACGTTAGGCTGAGATGAGTTACGTTTGGTTTGGGTATGTGTTGTGATATATACGGTAAGACAATCTATGACTTTCGCGCTATGCACTGTTATTAGATGGATTTCTGCTTTCTACTGCGCTCTAATATGTTATCCTTCGCCCTGGAGTGGCCAGCAATGGATATCTTGTCACGTTAGGCTTAGTTATGTTACACGTGGTTACGTTACATTTGGTCAGTGTGGGATAGGATAACTTCGACCTTTGCGTTAT
>NW_016970769.1:0-1909 GCF_001483705.2 Eufriesea mexicana
ATAATCTGCTTGGCACTGCGCAGGTCAGCAATAGCGGTGTGGGCACGTTGGGTTGAGTTATGTCACGTTTGTTTAGGTTAGGTTTGGTTACGTTTGGTTGCCGTGGCTTTGTCTTTTGTGCTACTGACTGCTATTCGGTGAATTTCTGCGCTCTTTTTCTCTAATATGTTCTGCTTGGCTCTGGGGAGAACGCCGATAGTGGTCTCGGCTCGTCAGGTTTTGCTATTCTACGCTTGGATAGGTAATGTCAGGTCAGGTTGAGTCAGGATATCTTTGACCTTCGTGGTATACACTGCTATTTAGTGACTTTCTGCGCTCTACTGTGCTCTCGTATACTCTGCTTGGCTATAGGGAGGCCATCAGTAGTGGTCTCCGTACGCAGGGTTAAGTCATAATGTGTGTGGTTATATTACATTTGGATGTGTTAGGATATGGTAGATATAACATTTACGCTATACACTGCTCTTCGGTGTCTTCTACGCTCCACGTTGCTGTACAATAATCTGGTCGACTTTGTGTAGGCCAGCAATAGTTTTCTCGGCCCGTTATATTGGCCTAGGCTACGTTTGGTTGCGTTACGTTAGTTCGGTATATGTTTAGATAGACTTGTCTTTCGTGGTATACACTGCTACTCTGTGGGCCTCAACGCTCTACTGCGCTCAAGTATGTCCTGCATGGCTCTGGGGAGGCCAGCAGTGGACGTCTCGGCTCGTTAGGTTTAGTTATTCTACGTTTCGTTTGGTTAGGTTGGGTCAGGTCAGGTTTGGATATCATTGCCATTTCTGTTATACACAGCTCTTTGGTAGCCTTCTGCGCTCTACTGTGCTCTAGTGTTTGCTGCTTGGCTCTGGGGAGGCCAGCAATATTTGTCTCGGCACGTCAGGTTAAGTTAAGTTGCGTTTGGCTATATTACGTTTGGATAGGATAGGACCGGTTAGCATTGACTTTTATGCTGTAAATTGCACTTCGGTGGTTTCTACGCTCTACTCTGCTCAAGTATGTTCTGCATGGCTCTTCGGAGAGTAGTAATGGTGGTCTGGGCACGTTAGCCCATGATAGAATACGTTTGGTTAGGTTATGTTATCATTGGTTGTGTTTGGTCAGCATCGACTTTTCTGCTGTTCACAGCAATTCTATTTATTTCTACGCTCTACTCTTCACTGCTATGCACTGCTTGGCTCTGTGGAGGCCAGAAATACTGGTCGCAGCACGATAGGTTTAGTTAGATTACGCGTCGTTAGGTTAGGTTTCGTTGGGTTGGGTTAGGATAGCTTTGACTTATGTGCTCAACAATGATATCCCTTGGACCCGTGTGCTCTATTGTGCTCTAGTATATTCTGCTTGTCCCTGGGGAAGTCAGCTGTAATGGTCTCGACACGTTGGGCAGACTTATGTTGCGTATGGTTAAGTTACGTTCGTTGCGGTTGGGATAGTATAGCTTTAACTTTTGTACTCTGCACTGTTATACATTGGATTTCTGTGCTCTTCTGCACTCTAATATGTTCAGCTTGTCTCTGGGGTATCAAGCCATAGCGGTCTCGGCACGTTACGTTAAATTATTCTACGTTTGGCTATGTTAGGCTGTGTCTGGTTTGATAGGATGTCTTTGAGTTATGCGCTATACACTGCTATTCCTTGAACTTCTGCTCTATACCGTGCTCTAGTATTCTCTGTCGGACTCTCGGGTGGCTAGCAGTAGCGGTCGCGTCACGTTAGGTTTTGTTAGGTTACGTTTGTTTGGGTTAAGTTAGGCTATGTTTGGCGAGCATAGTATCGACTTTCGCGCTATACATGTTATTCGGTATATTCCTGCACTCTACTGTGCCCTACTCTAATCTGCGTTCCCTGTGGAAGCCAGCAATAATGGTCGTTGCACGTTATGTTGGGTTTGGCAATATCGGCTCAGAAT
>NW_016970769.1:3724-6376 GCF_001483705.2 Eufriesea mexicana
GTTACGTTCGATTAGGTTAGGACAGGGTAGATAGGACCTTTGTGCTTTACTCAGCTATTCGGTGGACTTCTGTGCTCTACTCTGCTCTAGTATGCTCTGCTTGGCACTGCGGATGCCAGCAATAGTGGTCACGGCACGTTAGGTTGAGTTAGGTTACGTTTGGTTAGGTCACGCTTGTTCCGGTTAGCTCTGGAGAGCTTTGGCTTTTTTTTGGCAAAGACTGTTATTCGGTGGATTTCTGCGCTCTACTATACTGTACTCTGCTCTACTGTAGTCTGCTCGCACCTGGGGCGACCAGCAATAGTGGCCGCGGAGCGTCAGGTTGAGTTATGTTAAGATCGGTTGGGTTACGATAGTTTGTATTATGTTCGCATAGCTTTGACTTTCGTGGTATACACTGCTATTCTGTGGGTTTCTGCGCTCTACTAAGTCCTGGTATCTTCTGCTGCGCGCAGGGGATGCCAGCAATAGTGGGCTAGGCACGTTAGTTTCGATTACGATGAGCTTGGTTATGTTACGCTTCGTTAGGCTAGGAGAGTGTAGCTTCGACTTTTGTGCTGTACACTGCTATTCGGTGGACTACTGGGCTATAATGTGCTCTAATATGCTCTACCTGGCTCCTGGAGGGCCAGCAATGGTAGTCTCGGCACGTTAGTTTGATGTAGGTTACGTTTGGTTAGGTTATGTTAGTTTGGGTGGGTTTAGATAGATTTGACTTCCGTGCTGTACACTGCTGTTCGTTGCATATCTGCCCTCTACTGTGATCTAGTTTATTCCGCTTGGCTCTGGGGAGGTCAGCAATAGTAGTGTAGGACGCATAGGTGGAGTTTGGTTACGTTTGCTTATTCTATGTTTGGTTAGGTTAGGCTAGTGTAGCTTTGACATTTGTGCCACACACTGCTATTCAGTCGATTTCTGCGTACTAGCGTGATCAAGTATGCCCCGATTTGCTTTGGGAATTCCAGAAATAGTGGCCGTGTCGCGTTAGGTCATCTTAGGTTACGTTTGGTTATGTTTGGCTTTTCTGGGTTAGGCTAGGATATCTTTGACTTCTGTGCTGTAAACTGGAACACGGTCGACTTCTGCGGTCTACTGTGCTGTAGTATGTTCTGCATAGCTCTGGGGAAGACAGTAATAGTGGTCTTGCCACATTATGTTAAGTTAGGATACGTTTGGTTATGTTATGTTGTCTTATGTTAGGTCTGGATAGCTGAGACTTTTCTGCTTTACACTGCGATTCCATGGATTTCTGTGTCCCATCCTCCTCTAGCGGGCCCTGCTGGACAACGTGGAGGCCAGCAATACTGGGCACGCCATGTCAGCCTTCGTTATATTACGTTTGGTTATGTTACGAGAGGACATCTTTGACTTCTGTGCTCGACGCAGATATTCTTCGGACTTCTGTGCGCTGCAATGCTCTATTATATTCCACTTTTCGCTGCGGCGCCGGCAGTAGTGGTCGCGGCACGTAAGGTTGAGTTATGTCGCTTTCGGTCAGGTTAAGTTAGGCTAGGTTTGGTTACGATGGCTCTGACTTCTGTGCTGTACTGTGCTATTCGGTGGCTCTGTGCGCTTTACTGTTCCATGGTATGTTCTGCTTGGCACTGTGGAGGCCAGCAATGGTGTTATAGGCGCGTTAGTTTGGAATTGTTTGCGGTTGGCTAAGTCACGTGTGGTCAGGCAAGGATAGGGTATCTTTTACTTTTATGCCGTACACATCCATTCGGCGGATTTCAGGGCTCCACAATGCTCTACTATACTCCTCTCGGCTCTGAGGCGGCCAGCAATAGTTTCCGCGACACGATAGGTTGTATTATGCTACGTTTGGATATGTTAGGTGTGTTTGGGTTACGATAGGATACCTTTGACCTTTCTCCTGTACTCTGAAATGCGGTGTACCTCTGCACTCTACTGTGCCCTAGTGTGTTCCGCTTGGCGCTTGGGGGCCAGCAACAGTTGTCTCGCCAAGATAGGTTGAGATAGGCTCCGTTTGCTTATGTTACGTTGGCAATTGTTTGGCTTGCACTCCTTCGTCTTTTCAGCCATGCACTGCGGTAATATGGATTTCTGCTCTTTGCTCTCCTCTAATACGTTCCGCTTGGCTCTGGGATGGCAAGCAATAGTGGACGCGTCACGTTATCCTGAGCCAAGTTATGTTTGGTTATGCTATGTTTGGTTTGGTTAGGCAGGTATAGCTTTGACTTTTGTGCTGCGCACTGCTATTTGGTGGTTTTCTCCGCGCTACTGTGATCAATCGTGCTCTGCTCTGCTCTGAGGAGGCGAAAAATAGTTGCCGCGGTGCGTAAGGTTGAGTTAGCTTGCGTTGGGTTTGGTTAGGCTTGCACGGGTTCGGTTATGATATCCTCGGCTTCTGTGATGTACACTGGAATGTCGTGGGCTTATGCGCTCTGCTGTGCACTAGTATGTGCTGCTTGGCACTGGGGAAGACAGTAATGGTCGTCTGGGCACCTTGGTTTGAGCTGGGATAGTTCCGTTATGTTATGTAAGCTTAGGTTTTGTTTTGATAGCTTCGGCTTTTCTGCTATATACAGCGATTCTGTGGATTTCTGAGCTCTACTCAGCTCCGGTATGTTCCGCTTGGCACTGGAGTGCCAGAAACAGAGGCCTAAACACGTTAGGTTGGAAAATGTT
>NW_016970770.1:0-397 GCF_001483705.2 Eufriesea mexicana
GTATATCAGAAAAGTCGAAGCTACCCAAACCTAACCGAAACCGACGGAACATAACCTAACATAGCCTAACTCAACGTAACGTGACGAGGCCACTATCGGCGGCCTTCACAGAGGAAGCTGCAAATATTGGAGCACTGTAGGTCACAGAAATCCATCTTATAGGAGTCTATAACACTAAAGTCAAAGATACCATCTCCTAACCTATTCAATCGTAATATAACCAAACGTAACATAACACATCAGAATGTTCAGCGAGCGCTATTGCAGGCCTCCTCGGAGCAAAGCATACCACATTAGTGGAGAGTGGAACGCAGAAATCCATAGAATATCAGTGTATAACGGAAAAATCAAAGATACACGAACGTAACCCAGACAAACGGAACATACCCAAACATAG
>NW_016970771.1:0-881 GCF_001483705.2 Eufriesea mexicana
AAACGTTCAATTTTTTATTGTTGTGCAAAAGAAACATCAAACAGAATTTAAACCGTAGCATTACTTTCAAAACGAACGGTCAAAATTGGGAAAAAAATTATCGGAATAGTTAGAGAAGAGCCTATTCTGCGCAAACAAATCGAAAAATTCTAATCCACAACCGAACCCTGGAATATATAAGCGATAATACGAAACTATGTTAGTACAAATTGATAACCACTTGTATTTCTGTCACTATTTTTTCCGAACCAACAATCAAAATCGAAAGGAAACTATCAAACTAATTACAAAAGACGCCATTCTAACGAAGTAAATCGAAAAATCGAAATCAAAAATCGAAATTTCAGAGAGCTAAACCACGAAAGATAACGACGCAGTACGATCCGTCACGCGCTACCACTTTCGGCACTGTATTTCGAAAAAAAAAACCGGAGAAAATAAAAAAAAAACCACTGATTCTATTAGAGAAGAGTGAGATCTATCGAGTGATATAGAAAAATCGAAATCAAAAATCGAAATTTCAGAGAACTAAGCCACGAAACGTAACGACGCAGTACGATCCGTCACGCGCTTCCACTTTCGGCACTGTATTTTGAAAAAAAACGGAGGAAATCGGGAGAAAACCACTGATTTTATTAGAGAAGAGTGAGATCTATGGAGTGATATAGAAAAATCGAAATCAAAAATGGAAATTTCAGAGAACTAAGCCACGAAATATAACGACACAGTACGATCCGTCACGCGATTTCACTTTCAGCACTGCATTTCGAAAAAAAATGGAGAGAACCGAAAAAAAAAAAAAAACTGATTCTATTAGCGGAGTGTGAGATCTGACGAGTGATAAAGAAAAATCTAAATCAAAAGTTGTTGGTGTATGAAAA
>NW_016970772.1:0-588 GCF_001483705.2 Eufriesea mexicana
TGACATACCCGGAGGCAAGCAGGATATAGTAGAGCACAGTCGAGCGCAGATATTCTCCGAATACCAGTGTACAGCACGAAAGTCCAACTTAACCTGACCGAGCATAACCTGAACTAAGCTAACCAAACGCAGCATAACACAACCTAACTTGCCGAGACTACTAATGCTGGCGTCCACTGATCGAAGCTGAAAATACTAGAACACGGCAGATCGCGGAAGTCCGTGGATGACAGTGTATAGCACAAGAGACTAAACTAGACTACTCTAACGTCACCGAACGTAACACAACCGAACGTATCATATCTCTGCCTAACATGCTGAGACCACTAGTGTTTGCCTGCCAAGCCCCAAGCAGGATATGCTAGAACGCAGATGAGTGCTGAAAGCCACCTCATTGCAGTGCACAGCGCAAAAGTCAAACATAGCCTGATCTAACACGTCCCAACCGAACCTGCCCAAACGTAGTGTAACTCAACATAACTGACGGGGCCAATATAGCTGGCTTCTCTGGAGCTAAGCGGAGAGCACTAGAGCGCATTAGAGCGCAGAAATCCACCGAATAGCAGTGTATAGTACAAAAGTCAGAGC
>NW_016970773.1:0-265 GCF_001483705.2 Eufriesea mexicana
TCTACAGCGATCTAATATTCCCTGCTTTGATCTGGGAATGCCGGAAATGGTGGCCGCGGCGCGATAGGTTTTGTTATCACTCGTTTGTTTGGGTTACTCTTGGCTAGGTTAGGACAAGATAACTCTGACTTTTACGCTATACGCTACTCGTCGATGGACTTCTGCCCTCTACATTGCCCTACTATACTCTGCTCGACTCTGTAGAGACCAGCAAATTCTGTCTTTCCTCGGTATGTTGAGTTTGGTTTCGTTTGGTTTCGTTAGG
>NW_016970774.1:0-1278 GCF_001483705.2 Eufriesea mexicana
TACAGTCGTACATCCATACATCCATACACCAATACATCCATAGATCCATCCATACAACCATTCGTCCATACATACATCAATACATACGTCAATACATACAACCATACATTCAACTATACATACATCCATGCATACATACTTACATACATCCATACATACATCCATACATACATCAATACATTCTTCCTTGCATACATCCATACATACATCCTTCCATACATCCATACATACATATATACATACATCCATTCAAACAGCCAAAAGTACATCCATGCAGACATCCATCCGTCCATACAGCCATCCACCCGTACATACATCCATCCGTACTCCCATCCTTCCATACGCCCATCCATCCATACGTCCACGCATCCATACATCCATCGATCCATACAGCCATACATGCATACATCCGCACATGCATACATACATCCATACATCCATACATCCATACATCCGTAATACATACATACATGCATGCATACATTAATTCTTACATCCATACATTCATACATACATACATCCACCCATACATACACCCATCGATCCACACATCATTCCATCCATACTTCCATCCACCAATCCATCCATCCTTCCCTGCATCCATACACACATCAATACACAGATCCATACATACACGCATATATTCATCCATACATACATACATACATACATTCTTACATACATCCATACATAAATCCATACATACATCCATACAAACATCAGTACATCCATCCATCCATTCACCCATCCATAAGTCCACCTAACCATACATCCATCCGTCCGTACATGCATACATCCATACATCCATACAACCATAATTCCACCTATCCGTACATCCATCCTTCCATACATCGATACATCCGTACATCCGCCCATCCATACATCAATCCGTCCATACATCCATCCATCCATACAACCATTCATTCATACATACATGCATCCATACCGCAACCCATCCAAACATCCATCCATCCATCCATACATCCATACATCAATCCAACAATCCATTCATCTATCCATCCATACAAGCATACAAAAATCCATCCATCCATCCATCCATCCATCCATACATCCACACATCCAACATCTATATATCCTTAAATCCATCCATTCGTACTTCCACCCTTCGATACATCCATCCATCCATACATCCATACATGCACACATGTATACATTCATACATCCATACATCCATAAATCCATACACCCATCCAGCCATACATACATCAATCCATGCATACACCGATCCATCCATCCATTCTTCTATACATCCATCCA
>NW_016970775.1:0-300 GCF_001483705.2 Eufriesea mexicana
AATCCAATGGCAAGTACAGCTATCTACTTGCCAGAGAATAGGACTATTCAAGATCTATAATCTTTTACAGCTTGGTGAATAGATGTCATAACGCCTTCAATCCAATGGCAAGTATATCCACCTACTTGCCAGAGAATATGTCTATTCAAAATCTATAACCTATTATAGCTCTGTGAATAGATCGCCTATCGCATCCAAACCTATGGCAAGTACAGAAATCTTCTTGCCAGAGAATATGTCTGTTCAAAGTATATAATCTGTTCTAACTTGGGGAATAGGTCGCCTTACGCCTTCAAACAA
>NW_016970776.1:0-1025 GCF_001483705.2 Eufriesea mexicana
CGCTTGTTTGTGTTAGCATATGCTACTTCGGCTTTTATGCTGTACCCTGTCTTTCGGCAGATTCCTGGCTCTAATATGCTCTAATATATTCTAATTGGCTCTACGAAGGCCTTGAATAGCGGTCGCGGCGTGTTATTTTGGGTTAGACTACGTTTGGTTGGGTTAGGTTAGGTCAGTTTAGGTTAGGGTGTCTTTGGCTCTTGCGCTATACACGGCTATGCGATGGATATCTGCGCTCTACTGTGCTGTCGTACATTCTGCCTGTCTCTGTGGAGGCAAGCGATAGTGGTTTCGCTATGATAGATTGGGTTAGGAGCTACGCTTGGATACGTTACGTTTGGCTACGTCAGGATAGTCTACTTCGGCTTTTGTTCTATACAATGCTATTCGTTGAATTTCAGCTCTCTAATGTGCGCTAGTATGCTATGCTTGACCACACGAAGGCCGTCGGTAGCAGTCGCGGTGCGTTAGCTTGAGTTAGACTACATTTGATTAGGTTAGGTTATATTATGTTGGGTTGGCGTATCTATGACATTTATGCTATACACTGCAATGCGGCGGATTTCTGCGCTCTACTGTGCTGTAGTATATTCTGCTTGGCTGTGAGATGGCCAGTAGTAGTGGTCGCGTCACGTTACTTTGATCTAGCCAGCGTTTGGTATGGTCACGTAAACTTTGGTTAGTTTGCGATAGCTACGATTGTTGTGATGTACACTGCGATTCTGTGGTTTTCTGCGATCCACTGTCCTCTAAAATGATCCGCTCGTCTCTGTGGATACGTGCAATAGTGGACGTGGCACGTTAGTTTGGGCTATGTTATGATTGGTTAGGCTATGTTTGGCAATGTTTGTCTAAGATGGCCCCGACTTTCGTGTTATACAGTATTATTCGGTGATTTCTGTGACCTACTGAGCTCGACAGCATTCTGCTTGGCTCTGGGGAGGATAGGAGCAGTGGTCGCGGCACGTTACGTTGAGCTACGCTACGTTTGATAAGGTTAGGTTAAGTCTGGTTAGGTTAGGATA
>NW_016970777.1:0-918 GCF_001483705.2 Eufriesea mexicana
CATACATCAATACACATATCCATACATACACATGTACATTCGTGCATACATACATCCATACACTCATCTTCCCGCTCATCCATCCATAAATCCATAAATACATCCATACAATCGTCCATTGATGCATCCATACAAGCATACATTCATGCATACACATATCTGTACATCAATACATCCATCCATCCATATATCCTGACAACTACATATTACCATCCATACATCCATCCATCCATACACCCATACATCCATACATCCAAGCATCCACACATCCACAAATCCATCCATCCGTACATCCATCAAACCATACATAGATCCATACATCCATCCATACATACATCTATACATCCATACATCCATAAATCCATACATACGTACATCCATCGATCCATGCATCCACACAACAGTCCATCCATCCACCCATCCATACGTCCATATATACATGAATACATGCGTCCATACAAACACATGTCCATTCGTCCATACATACATCCATACACACGTCCTTCCATACATCCATCCATACATCCACAGATACATCCATAGAAACATCCCCACATACATCCATACAAGCATACATTCATGCATCCATACATCTGTACACCAATACATCCATCCATCCATATATCCTGCCAACAACACATACATCCATCCATTCATCCATCCATCCATACCGCCAAACATCCATACATCCATACATACATACATATATACATCCGTACATCCATTCACCCGTACATCCATACATTCATACACCCATACATACATGCATCCATACATCCATGCATCCATAAATCCATACATCCATGCATCCATACATCTATACATCCATACATCCATCCGTTTATCCATCCATAAATCTATACATTCACACATCCATAAATCCATCCATCCATACATCCATCCGACCATACATACATC
>NW_016970778.1:0-407 GCF_001483705.2 Eufriesea mexicana
ATAGTGGTCTCGGCTCGTTAGATTACGTTAGGTTACGTTCGGTTATATTAAGTTTGTTCTGGTCAGTATAGTGTAGCTGTGACTTTTGTGCCATAAACTGATATTCGGCGTATATCTGCGCTCTATATTTCTCTTCTGTACTCTGATCGACTCTGTGGGGGCAAGTAATAGTGGTCCAGACACGTTTGTTTGGTTTAAGCTACGTATGCTTATGTCACGTTTGGCTAGGATAGGAGAGTATAGCTTCGATTATTGTGCTACGCACTGCTGTACGGTGAATCCCTGCGCCCAAATGTGCTCTAATATGCTATGCTTGTCTCTGAGCGGCTAGATATAGTGGTCCAGCCACGTTACGTATGGTTATGCTCTGTTCGGTTTGATTTGATATGGTCGGGTTAGGTTAGGGT
>NW_016970779.1:0-802 GCF_001483705.2 Eufriesea mexicana
ACTGCGATTCTTTGGCCTTCTGTGTTCTGCTCTACAGCTGTGTGTTCTGATTGACTCTGGGTGGCCAGCAATAATGGTCCCGGCACGTAATGGTGGATATGGTTACGTTCGGTTAGGTTGGGCTAGGCTAATTTTGGCTAGGATAGCTTCAACTTTTGTACTGTAAACTGCTATACGGTAGACGTCTGCGCTCTAGTGTGCTCCAGTACGTCCTGCTTCGCTCTGGGGAGGGTAGGAATAGCCGTCTTGGCTCGATGGTTTGAGTTAGGCTATGATTTGTTACGTTACGATGGTTTAGGTTAGGAGAGGATAGCTTTGACCTCTGTGCTATTGTCTACCATTAGGAGTATTTCTGCGCCCTGCAGGGTCCCAATGTTTTCAGCCTGGCTCTGGGGATGCCTGCAATAGTGGCCTCGGCATGCTACGATTTGTCTGGTTACGTTCGGTTATGTTGGGTGAGGCAAAGACTGGCTCGGATATCTTCAACTTCTGTGCTGTACACTGCTATTCGGTGGATCTCTGCGCTCTACTGTGCTCTAATATGTCCTGCTTGGATCTGAGGATGGCAGGAATACCGGTCTATGTACGTTAGGTTGAGTTAGGTTATTTTTGGCTATGTTCTTTTTGTTTGGGTTAGGTCTGGAAGCTTAGGCTTTTCTGAAATACACTGAGATTCTATGGATTCTTTCGTTCTACTCTCCACTGTTGTGTTCTGTTTGGCCGTGTGGAGGCCAGTATCGGAGGTCGCGGCTCGCTAAGTTGAGTTTGGTTACGTATGGGTATCCTACGATTGGTTAGGTTA
>NW_016970780.1:0-698 GCF_001483705.2 Eufriesea mexicana
TTGGGCATGTGTGTTTGGTTTGGTTGGGCTTGGACATCTTTGACTTTTGTGCTGTACACTGCCGTTTGGTGCACTTCCACGCTCTACTTTGGTCTAATATGGTCTGCTTGGCTCTGCGGATGCCAGCAACAGTGGTCGTGACATCCCTGGTGGTACGTTACGTTTGGTTATGCTACGCTTGTTCAGGTTAGGAAAGGATAGCTTTGACTTTCGTGTTATAAGCTGTTGTTCGGTGGAATTCTGCGCTCTACTGTCATCTTATATGCTCTGGTTTGATCTGGGGAGAACAGAAACAGTGTCCGCGGCACGTTAGCCTGGGATAGATTACGTTTGGCTTGGTTATGATTGCTAGGGGCTGGTAGGAACAGCTTCGACTTCTCTACATACCGTGCGATCTTACGGATTCCGGCGCTCTTGTCTCCTCTAATATGTTCTGCATGGCAATGGGGAGGCCAGCAACAGTGGACTCGGCACGTCAGGTTCAGAATAGAGATACGTTGCGTTCGGTTATGTTAGGTTTGGATAGGTTAGGAAAACATATCTTTGACTTTTGTGCTGTACACTGCGATTCCATGGATTCCTGCGCTCTACTGTCATCTTATATGCTCTGGTTTGATCTGGGGAGAACAGAAACGGTGTCCGCGGCACGTTAGCCTGGGATAGATTACGTTTGGCTTGGTTATGATTGCTAGGGGCTG
>NW_016970781.1:0-292 GCF_001483705.2 Eufriesea mexicana
CATGGCTCATGGAAAGACAGCAAGAGTTCTGGAGGCACATAATGATGAACTTGGCTATGTTCGGTTAGGTTAGGATATGTCGGGTTAAGTTAGCGTATCCTAGACTTTACTGCTTTACACTGCAATGCGGTGGATTTCTACGCTCTTCGGTTCCATAATATGTTCAGCTTGTACCCGGGAAAGCAGGCAATAATGTTACCGGCGCGTTACGCTCTGTTAGGCTATGTCGGATAAGTGAGGTTAGGTCAGGGTAGGTTACGATTTCTTTGACTTTTGCGCTTTACGCTGCAAT
>NW_016970782.1:0-752 GCF_001483705.2 Eufriesea mexicana
TATCCGTACATACATACATTCATCCATCCATACGTGCATCCATACATACATTCTTACATACATACAAACATACATCCGTTCATACATACACACAAACATCCATACTTCCGTACATCCATCCGTCCAAACAGCAACCCATCCATACAACCATCGATCCTTACAACCTTCCAACCATACATCCATCCACCAATCCATCCATCCTTCCATGCATGCATACACACATCAATACACATAAACGTTCATACACTTGTACATTCATCCGTATATACATCCATACATACATTGTTGCATACATCCATTCATACATAAATACAAACATCCATAAATATCCATGCATACATCCATACGTTCGTCCTTACAAGCATCCGTACATATACCCGTTCTTCCGTCCATCCACTCATCCATTCGTCCACCCACACATATTTACATCCATGGATCCGTACATCCGTATGGTCGTACATACATACATCCATACATACATACATCCATACATCCATACATTCACCCGTCCATACAACGAGCGACCCATTCATCGATCCATCCATATGCCCGCCCACCAATCCATACATTCATCCATACATCCAAACATACATACATCCATACACGCGTCCGTCCATACATGCATCCTTACATCCACACATCCATGCGTCCATAGAACCAACCATCCGTACTTCCATCCATCGATACAACCATCCATCTACACATACATACATACATCAATACGTACATCCATCCACCCATACATGCATACA
>NW_016970783.1:0-1248 GCF_001483705.2 Eufriesea mexicana
CTGCTTGTATCCGTGGGTGCCTGCAATAGTGGTTTCGTCACGTTAGGTTGTGTTACGTTACGCATGGTAATGTTACGTTTGGCTAGGTTGGATTAGGATACTCCGTCTTTTGTGCTATACACATCTGTTCGGTGGCTTCTGCGCTCTTATGTACCATAATATGCTCTGCTTGGCTCTGGCGTGGCCAATAGTAGTGTTCCCGGCTCTTAAGGTTTATTAAGGTTACGTCCCGCTATGCTAGGTTAGGATGGTTAGGTTAGGGTATCTACGGCCCTTGTGCTATACATAGCAATGCGGAGGATATCTGCGCTCTGCTATGCTGCAGTATATTCGGCTTGGCGCTGGGGATGCCGGCAATAGTGGTCTCGGCTGGTTAGGCTGGCTTATGTTACGTTTCGTCAGGTTAGGTTGGGAAGGTTGGGTCAGGACATCTACGACATTTACACAGCACTCTGCAATGCTGTGTATTTCGGCGCAATGCTGTGCTGTAGGACACTCTGCTTGGCGCTGAGGAGGCCAGCAGTGATGGTCTCGGCAGGCTAGGCTGAGCTATGCTTCGTTTGGCTTTGTTACGTTTATCGAGGTTAGGAAAGGATAGTTTAGACCTTTGTGCTAGACGCAGCTATCCGTGGAATTCTGCGCTGTACTGTGTTCTAATCTTTTTCTGCTTGGCTTTGGGGATGCAAGCGATAGTGAGCTGGGCACGTTAGGTTACGTTATGTTAAGTTTGGTTAGGTTAGGTTTGGTCAGGTTAGGTCAGGTCTTCGGCTTTTGTGCTATTAACTGCAATGCGGTGAGTTTGTGCGTACTACTGTGCTCTAGTACATTCCGGTTTTCTTTGTGGAGGACAGCAATAGTGGGCTCGTCATGCTGGATTGAATTAGCTTACGTTTGGATATGTTACGTTTGACTAGATTACGATAGGCTTCTCTGACATTTGTGCATCACACTGCTATCCGCGGATTTCTGCGCTCTACTGTGCTCTAGAATGTTCTGCTTCTATCTGCGGATGCCTGCAATAATGGTATCGGCACGTTAGGTTTAGTTAGGGTACGTTCCGCTGTGTTACGTATGGTGAGGTTCGAATGGCATAGTTAAGACTTTTGTGCTATACACAGCTATCCGCGGATTTCTACGCTCTACTGAGCTCCAAAAGCTCCAGTATATTCCGCTTGGCACTGTGGGGGCCAGCAGTAGTGGCCTCGGCTCGTTAGGTTTGCGAAGGCTACGTTTACATATGGCAAGCTT
>NW_016970784.1:0-502 GCF_001483705.2 Eufriesea mexicana
AGTCAGAGCTACCATTTCCCAGCCCAACCCAACCCAACCAAACCTAACCTAATTAAACGTAATCCAACTCAGCCTATCGTGCCACGACCATTATTTCTGGCCTCCACAGAGCCAAGCGGAGAATATTAGAGCACAGTACAGTGCAAAAATCTACTGTGCAGCGGTTTATAGCACAAAAGCGAAAGCCATCCAAGCCCAACCTGTCGAAACATAACATAACTAAACGTAAACTAACACAAGCTAACGTCCCGAGGCCGGTATTGCTGACTTACACTGAGCCAACCGTGATATGCTAGAGCACCGTAGAGCGCAGAAATCTGCCGCAGTGCAGTGTAAAGCACAAAAGTCAAAGGTATGCTTACCTAACCTGACCTAACCCAGCCTAAAAACCCAGCCTAAAAAAAACGTAGTATAAATCGACGTCACGTGTCGATGACGCTAATGATGCCTCACACAGACAAGCTGAAAATGTTAAGGCACAGTAGATTGCAGAAATCCGCCT
>NW_016970785.1:0-886 GCF_001483705.2 Eufriesea mexicana
GATTAGGGTATCTTTGGCGTCTGTGCTATATGCTGCGATGCTGTGGACCTCTGATTCTGCTGTACTCCAATATGTTCTGCTTGGCCCCAGGAGGCCAACAATATTTGTCCATCACGTTATGTTGTGTCACACTACGTTTAGATAGGTTAGGATATGACACCTTAGAAGAGGCTATCTTCCACTTCTGCGTTTTGCACGGTAATACAGTGGATTTCTGCTCTCTGTTGTGCTCTACTATATTCTGCTTGGCTCAGGGAAGGCCTGGAGCAGTGGTCGACGTACGTTGTGTTTCGTTATGATACGTTCGGTTAGACTATGTTAACCTGGGTTAGGTTTGGATAGCCATGACTTTTGTGCTATACACTGAGATTCTACGGATTTCTGCACTCTACACTACTCTGATATGTTCTGCTCGACTCTGGGGATGCCAGCAGCAGTGCTCTCGTCAGGTTATATTGAGTTGGGCTACGATTGGTTAGGTTAGGTTGGGTCAGGTATGGTTTGAATATATTCGACTTTTTCGTTATAGACCGCAATGCGGTTGATCTCTGGAAAATACTGTGCTGTAGTATATTCTAGCAGTCTCTGTGGAGGCCAGGAATTTTTGATGCGTCATGTTTGGTTGAGCCAGTGTAAGTTTGCGTATGTTACGTTTGGCTAGGTTGGGATAGACTACTTCGACTTTTGTGCTTTACACTGCTATGCTGTGGATCTCGGCGCACTACTATGCTCTATTGCCGTTCATTGTCTCTTTGGGGGCCAGCGATAGTGTTCTCGTCAAGTTAACTTGAGTTATGTTACGTTCGTGTATGCTTCGTTTGGCTATATTAAGAGAGGCTACTTCGACCTTTGTGCTATTCACTGCTATTCGGTCGGTTTCTGCGCT
>NW_016970785.1:1731-2133 GCF_001483705.2 Eufriesea mexicana
ATGTGCTATAGTCCTCTATGAGTTGGATACCTACTCCCTACACTGCTCTAATATTTTCAGCTGGTTCTAGTAAGGACAGCAATAGTGGTCTCGGCACGTTGTGTTGTATACGTCCGCTTAAGTTTGGTTAGGCTATGTTTGGTTAGCATAGCTTTAACTTTTCTGCTGTACACAGCTGTACGTTAGTCTTCTGCGTTCCACAACGCTTCAGTAAGTGCTGCTTGTCTCTGGGGTGGGCAGCAGTAGCGTTCTCGGCAGGTTAGGTTGAGTAAGGTTATGTTTGGTTATGTTCTGTTTGCTTGGGTTGGGTTTGGCTAGCTCTGACTTTCACGATGTCCACTGCCATTGCATGGATTTCTACGTTCTGCTCTCCTCTGATGTGTTCTGCTTGGCTCTGGGGAG
>NW_016970786.1:0-270 GCF_001483705.2 Eufriesea mexicana
TCGATTAGGTGAAGTTTGGTCAGGTATTGTAAGATATCTTAAATTTTTGAGCTATACACTTCCCTTCTGTGGGCTTCTACTCGACATTCCTCTCCTATACTCTGCTGGACTCTGGGGATACCAGCAGTGGTGGTCGCTGCACGTTAGGTTGCGTTGGGTTACGTTTGAGTATGTTACGGTTGGTAAGGTTAGGGGAGGATGTCTCTAACTTTTGTGTTATACACTGCTACTCGGTGGATTCCTGCGTTCCACTGTGATCTGATATGTACA
>NW_016970786.1:296-551 GCF_001483705.2 Eufriesea mexicana
CCACAATAGTGATCTGGGCACCCTATGCTGAAATAGGCTACGCTTGTGTTGTTTAGGTTAGGCCAGGTTAGGTTTAAATATCTATTCTTTTGTGCTTTACATTGCAACGCCGCCGATAAATGTGATATAATGTGCCCTATTATTTTGTGCTTGGCACTGGGGTGTTCAGCAATAGATGTTTCGGGCGGTTTGGTGGGGTTAGGTTACGTTTGGTTATGCTTTGTTTGGTTAGGTTAGGCAAAGACAGATTCAACT
>NW_016970787.1:0-1143 GCF_001483705.2 Eufriesea mexicana
TGGTAATTGCGTCGCCGCGATGTTCAGGGCGCACCGAAATGCGAGGCGCTGGCCATCGTGGGGTTTTAGTGGGTAAAAATCCCATATAATCCCACCCCCTCCCCTAAGGCGGCCGGGTATACTTGGAAGATTTCCCTCACGTGAAAAAAAGAAATGCTTTGACTTTTGTGCTAT
The DNA here is from genome assembly GCF_001483705.2 of Eufriesea mexicana. Lineage (NCBI taxonomy): Eukaryota > Metazoa > Arthropoda > Insecta > Hymenoptera > Apidae > Eufriesea > Eufriesea mexicana. Next base: position 175 of record NW_016970787.1, read on the forward strand.
ACACTGCTATTCGGTGGATTTCCGCTTCTACTGCGATATAATATTCTCTGCTATGACGTGGGAGTGACAGTATCTGTGGCCGCGGCGCGTTAGGTTGTGTTAAGTTACGCTGCGTTAGGTTATGTTTGTTATGGTTGGGTGAGGACGCCTTTGCCTTTCGTGCTGTACAATGCCATTCTATGGACGTCTGGTCTCTATGCTCCCCTCGTGTGCGCTGCTTGGCTATGTGGAGGCCAGCAGTATTGGTCACGGCACGTTGGTCTGAGTTAAGATACGTTCGGTTATGTTACGTATGGTTATGTTAGAACAGTGTAGCTTCGACTATTGTGATGTGTACTGCGATTCTACGGACTTCTGTGCTCTGCTCTCCACTGACACGTCCTGCTTGGCTCTGAGGAGGGCAGCAATAGAGGTCCCGGCACGTTAGGCGGAGTTAGGTTGCGTTAGGTTACGTTACGTTTGGTGTGGTTGGGGCAGGATATCCTTGTTTTTTGTGCTATACACTGCCATTTAACGGACTCTTGCACTCTGCTCTCATCTAGTGTGAACTGCCTGCCTCTGCTGGGAGGGGAGGCATCAATGGTGGTTTCGGAACTTCAGGACGATCTATGGTACGTTTGGCTACGTTACGTTTTTCCAGGCTACGATACGATAGCTTTGTCTTTTGTGCTATGCACTGCTATACGGTGGATTTCTGCGCTTTACAATGCTCTAATGCGTTCTGCCTGGTGATGCGAGCCCAGCAATAGTGGTCTCGCCACGTTAGGTTCAGTTAGGTTACGCTTGGCTTGGCTTGGCTTTGTCAGGTTCGGTTGGTATAGCTTTGACTTTTTCGCTATACACCGCTATTCGGTCGATATCTGTGCCCTGCACTGCCCTAATAGCATCTGCTCGAATCTGGGGTGTTCAGAAATAGTGGTCGCGGCATAATAGGTTGAGCCATATTTCGTTCAGTTCGGTTAAGGTAGG
>NW_016970788.1:0-1263 GCF_001483705.2 Eufriesea mexicana
TGTTACTTTTGGTTAGGTTAAGATAGGGTAGCCTTGTCTTGTGTTCTGTAACAGCTATTCGGTAAATTTCTGCTCTACACTCTGCTCCAATTGCTCTGCTTGGCTCTGTGGACGCCAGCAATACTTGTCCCGGCACGTTAGGTTGAGCTATGCTACGGCTTCATAGGGTTATGTTAGTCGGGTTATGTTTGGATAGCGTTGACTTTCGCTGTATACACTGCGGATCGGGTGATTTTTGGTCTCTACTGTGCTCTAATATGTCCTGCTTCGCTCTGGAGTGGACAGCAGTAGTGGTCGCGGCACGTTTGGTCGAGTTAGGTTACGTTTTGTTTAATTAGGTTAGGAAAAGGTACGTTAGGGTGGCTTTGACGTTCGTGCTATACACCGCTATACCGTGGACTTCTGCGGTCTACTGTGCTTTGACATTCTCTGCTTGGGCATGGGGAGGCCAGCAATGGTGGTCCCGGGACGTTAGGTTGTGTTACGTTACGTTCGGTCGTGTTACGTTTGATCTGGTTAGGATTGGATATATTTGACTGTTATGCTACACACTGATATTCAATGGATCTCTGCCCTCTACTGAGCGCTGTCACACCCTGTTAGTGTCTGTCGATGCCAGAAAAAGTGGTATCGGCAGGTTATGTTGAGCTGCGTACAGTTTGTTTAGGCTTGGCTTGGATATGTTTGGCTGGGGTAGCTTTGAATTTTGTGCTGTACACTGCTGCTGTTCGGCCGATTTTTGCTCTCTACTGTACTCTAGTAGATTCTTCGTGGCTCTCGGGAGGCTAGCAATTGCCGCTTCGGCACGTTAGGTTGAGTTACCCTACGTTCGGTAATGTTACATATGGCTATGTTAGGAAAGGGTATGTTTGACATTTACCTGTGCACTGCTACTCGGTGGATTTCAGCGTCCTACATTGCTCTGCTATATTCTGCTTGGCTCTCGTGAGGCCAGAAGTAGCGGTAGTGGCATCCCAGGTTGTGTTATGTTACGCTTGGATATGTTACGTTTGATCAGGTTAGGAGAGGATAGCTTTGACTTTTGTGCTGTACACTGCTGTTCAGTAGATTTCTGCTCCCTGCTACGCTACAATATGCTCTGCTTGGCTCTGGCGGTGCCGGCTATAGAGGTCCCGGCACCATAGGTATTGTGAGGTTACATTTGCGGTTAGGTTATGTTGGGTTAGGCTGCGATAGCTATGCCTTTTGTACTACGCACTGCAATTCTATGGACTCCTGCGCCCTATTTTGCGTTACCACACT
>NW_016970789.1:0-298 GCF_001483705.2 Eufriesea mexicana
GTTATAGCTTGCCAATATAATCTTTCCTCCTTGTTTATGCAAGGATGTAAGCTCACCACGATATGAGTGGAAAATGACAATAAAATAGAACTTTCCATCCAGATTCTGTTGCATTGCAATAGCAATAGCACGCCAATAGAATCATTTTTCCTTATTTATGCATGAAAGCTGACTCACCACGATATTAGTCGAAAATGTCAATCAAATTGAACTTTCCGGCCCGATTCTGCAGCATTGCAATGGCTATAGCAGGACAAAAGCATCTTTCCTCCTTATTTATGCAAGGAAGTTGGTTCAC
>NW_016970789.1:544-1136 GCF_001483705.2 Eufriesea mexicana
TATTAGTCGAAAATGCCTATAAAATTGTATTTTCCACCCAGATTCTATAGCAATGCCATGGCAATAGCACGCCAATAGAATATTTCCTCCTTATTTATGCAAGAAAGGTAACTCACCACGATATTAGTGGAAAATGTCAATAAAATTGATCTTTCCAATCAGATTCTGCTGGATTGCAGTGGCTACAGCACCCCAGAAGAATCTTTCCTCCTTACTTAGGGAACGAAGTTAGCTCACCGCAATATTAGCAGAAAATGACAATAAAATTGAGTCTTCCAGCAAGATTCTATAGCATTGCAATGCCTATAGTAGGCCAAAAGGATCTTCCCTCATTTCTTATGCATGAAAGTTAACTCACCACGATATTAGTCGAAAATGTCAATAAAATTGTTCTTTCCAGCCAGATTCTAAAGCATTGCAATGGCAATAGCACGCCAACAGAATCTTTGCTCATTATTTATGCAAGAAAGGTAACTCACCACGATATTAATTCACCACGATATTAGTCGAAATTATCAATCAAATTGTGTTTTCCGGCCAGATTCTACTGCATTGCATTGGCCATTGCACACCAAAAGGATCTTTCCTCCAT
>NW_016970790.1:0-744 GCF_001483705.2 Eufriesea mexicana
ACGGATGGATGGATTTATGGATGTATGGATGTATAGATGTATGGATGTGTGAGTGGATGAATGGATGGGTGGATGGACGGAATAATAGGTAATTGGATGGGTGGATGAACGGTTGCATGGATGGGTGGATGAACGGGTGCGTGAATGGGTGGGTGGGTGTATGGATGGATGTATGTATGGATCGATCCGTGTATGGATGGGTGGATGTATGGATGGATGGATGTATGGATGTATGTATGGGCGTTTGTATGGATGAATGTATGGATGTATGGGTGTATGTGTGGATGTATGTATGGATGTATGTGTGGATATGTGGATGAATGTATGAACGGATACATGTATGGATGTATGGATGCGTCTATGGAAGGACGTATGAATGGATGCATGTATGGATGGATGTATGGACGCATGTATGGATGTATATATGAATATATCTGTGGAAGTATGTATGACTGTGTGTATGGATCTGTGTATTGATGTGTGTATGGATGTATGGGTGTGTGGATGTATTTACGTATGGATGGATGGATGTATGTATGTATGGACGTATGAATGTATGCATGTATGGATATACGTATGTATGAATGTATCGATGTAAGAATGTATGTATGCATGCATGTTAAGATGTATGTATGTATGGAAGTATGGATCTATGTGTGGATGTGAGGATGTATGTATGTATGGCTGTATGGATTGATGGATGTATGGATTGGTGGACGTACGGATGAATGGGCGTATGGAAGG
>NW_016970791.1:0-542 GCF_001483705.2 Eufriesea mexicana
TAGCATCGACTTTTGTGCTGTGCTCTGCTATTCTGTGTATTTCTGCGCCCTTCTTGTCTCGACAATTTTCTCCTTGGCCCCGGCGAGGCCAGCAATAGTGTTCGCGGCAAGTTATGTTGAGTTAGGCTACGTCTGGCTATGTTGCGTGTGTTTGGGTTAGCTTCGGGTATTCCTGCCTTTTCTGCTATACACTGCGGTTCTATGGATTTCTGAGCACTACTCTACCCTAGGGTGTTCTGTTCGGCCCCGGAAGTGCAGCAATATTGTTTGCAGCATGCTCGGTATGGTCAGGATAGGTCGGCTATGTTACGAGTTGATATGTTAGGGTAGTATTCCTTTGAGTTTTGTGTTGTAATCTGCTGTTCGGCGGAATTTCCTGCGCTCTGCTGTACACTAATATTTTCTGTTTGGTTCTGGGGAGGCCAACAATGCTGATCGCGGCACATTAAGTGGTGTAACGTTACGTTCGGCTAGGTTGTGTTATGTTAAGTACTGTAAGGGTAGCTTTCACTTTCGTGATACATACTGTGATTCGGTGGATT
>NW_016970792.1:0-905 GCF_001483705.2 Eufriesea mexicana
CATCCATACACACATCAATACACAGATCCATACATACACCTATACACTCATCCTTACATACATTGATACATACAAACTTACATAGAGAAATACATACGTACATACATAAATACAAACATCCATACATACATCCATGCATATATCCGTTCATCCGACCATCCATACATCAATCTGTACATACACCCAACCATCCATACAGCCATCAATCCATCCATCCATTCATCCATACATCCATCCTTCCATACATCCTCCGTCCATATATCCATAAATCCATCCACTCGTAATTCCATCCTTCGATACATCCATCCATCCATACATCCATTCATATACACATCCATACAACCATACATCCGTACATCCGCGCATCCATACCTCAATCCATCCATTCTTCCATCATTCCACACATACATCCATCCATACAACCACCCATCCATACATCCATCGTACCATACATCAATCCATCCATACACGCACTCATTCATACATCCATGGTTCCATACATCTATCCATCCATACACCCATCCATACATGCATCCATACATCCACAAACCCATACATCCATAAATCCATCTACCCATACACACATCCACCCAAACACACATCCATACATACAACCATAGATCCAAACATACACCCATACCCTCATCCATACATAAATACATCCATACATACATCCATACATATACACATCCATACATTCATACATCCGTACATCCGTCTATCCATACCTCAAACCATCCGTACCTCAATCCATCCATACATCCATTCACCCATACAGCCATCCATCCATACAACCACCCATCCATACATCCATCGTACCATACATCCATCCATGTATACACCCACCCACCAATCCATCCATCCATCCATACATCCATACATTCATCAGTACATCCGTTCATCCG
>NW_016970793.1:0-503 GCF_001483705.2 Eufriesea mexicana
TAAGGAGGAAAGATTCCACTGGCGTGCTACAGCCGTTGCAATGCTATAGAATCTGGCAGGAAACTTCTATTTTATTGACATTATCCAATAATATCGCTGTGAGCTAACTTTCTTACATAAGTAAGTATGAAAGATACCGCTGGAGTCCTAGAGGCTTAGCTGTGCTTTAGAATCTTCCTGGAAAATTCAATTTTATTGACATTTTCGACTAATATCGTGGTAAGCTAACTCTCTTTCATAAATAAGGAGGAAAGGTTCAAGGAAAGATTCTATTGGCGTGCAATAGCCATTGCAATGCTCCGGAATCTGGCTGTAAAATTCAGCTTTACTGACATTTTGGACTAATATCGTGGTGAGCTAACTTTCTTGCAAAAATAAGGAGGAGAGATTCTATTAGCGTACAATAGCCATTGCAATGCTCTGGAATCTGGCTGGAAAATTCAGCTTTGCTGACATTATGGACTAATATCGTGATGAGCTAACTTTCTTGCATAAATAAGGAG
>NW_016970794.1:0-2702 GCF_001483705.2 Eufriesea mexicana
TGGCTATAGCACTCCAGAAGGATCTTTCCCCCATACTTAGGGAAGGAAGTTAGCTCACCACGATACTAGTCGAAAATGTCAATAAAAATGAAATTTGCAGCCTTATTCTATAGCATTGCGACGGCTATAGCACGCCAATTGAATCTTTCGTCCTTATTTATGCAAGAAAGGCAGCGCACCACAATATTATTCGAAAATGTCAATGAAATTGAATTTTCCGGCCAGATTCTATAGCATTGCAGTGGTTATAATAGCTTGCCAATATAAACTTTCCTCCTTGTTTATGCGAGAAAGATAACCCACCACGATATTAGGCCAAAATGTCAATAAAATTGAATTTTCCAGCCAGATTCTATAGCATTACGAAGGCTATAGCAAGCCAATAGAATCATTCATTCTTTTTTATGCGAGAATGTCATCTCACCACTATATTTGCCGAAAATGTCAATGAAATTGAATTTTCCAACAACACTCTATATCATTGCAACGTCTACAGCACGCCGATAGAATCTACCCTGCTTATTTATGCAAGAAAGATAACTCACCACGATAATAAGCGAAAATGACAATAAAATTGAATTTTCCAGCCAGATTCTGCAGCATTGCAATGGCTATAGCACTCCGAAAGCATCTTTCCTCCTTAGCTGTGCAAGGAAGTTAGCTCTCCACGAAATTAGTCGAAAATGTCAATAAAATTGAATTTTCCAGTAAGATTCTAATGCATTGCAATGCCTATAGCACGCCAATAAAATATATCCTACTTATATATGCGAGAATGTCATCTCACAACGATATTAGCCGAAAATGTCAATAAAATTGAATTTTCCAATCACACTCTATATCATTGCAATGTGTACAGCACACCAGTAGAATCTACCCTGCTTATTTATGCAAGAAATGTAGCACACCACGATTATAGACGAAACTGTCATTAATATTGAAATTTCCAGCAAGATTCTATAGCATTGCAAAGCCTATAGCACGCCAATATATTCTTTCCACCTTGTTTATGCCAGAAAGTTAGCTTTCCACGATATCAGTCAAAAATGTCAATAAAATTGAATTTTCCATCCAGATGCTACGACATAGCAATCTCAATAGTACTCCAAAATGATCTTTCCACTTTACTTAAGCAAGGAAGTTATCTCACCACGTTGTTATTCGAAAAGGACAATAAAATTGATTTTTCCAGGACGATTCTATAGCATTGCAATGTCTATAGCACGCCAGTAGAACCTCTCCTCGTTATTTATGCGAGAAAGATAACTCACCACGGTATTAGACCAAAATGTCAATAAAATTGAATTTTCCAACCAGATTCTATAGCATTGCGAAAGCTATAGCAAGCCAATAGAATCATTCATCCTTTTTTATGCGAGAATGTCATCTCACCACGATATTAGCCGAAAATGTCAATAAAACTGAATTTTCCAACCACACTCTATATCGTTGCAATGTCTACAGGACGCCAATAGAATCTACCCTGCTTATTTATGCAAGAAAGGTAGCTCACCACGATAATAGACGAAAATGTCAATAAAATTGATTTTTCCAGCCAGATTCTGCACCATTGCAATGGCTATAGCACAGTAGCACGCCAATAGATTCTTTCCACATTGTCAATGCAAGAAAGTTTGCTCACCACGATATTAGTCGAAACTGTCAATATAAATGAATCTGCCAGGCACATTCTAAATCGTTGCAATGTTTATAGCTTGCCAACATAATCTTTCCTGCTTGTTTATGCAAGATAGTTAGCTCATCACGATATTAGTCGTAAATGTCAATAAAATTGAAATTTCCAGCCAGATTCTACTGCATTGCAATGTCTATAGCACGCCAATAGAATCTACCCTGCTTATTTAGGCAAGAAAGATAGCTCACCACGATACTAGTCGAAACTGTCAATAATATTGAACTTTATAGCCAGATTCCATAGTATTGAAATGGCTATAGCACGCCAATAGAGCCTTTTGTCCTTATTTATGCAAGAAAGTTAGCTAATCTCGATATTAGTCGAAAATGTCTATAAAATTGAATCTGCCAAGCACATGCTATATCACTGCAATGGCTATAGCAGGCCAATAGAATCTTTCCACGTCATTATGCAAGAAGGGCAGCTCACCACAATATTAGTGGAAGATGTCAATAAAATTGAATTTTCCAGCCAGACTCTATAGCATTGCGAAGGCTATAGGAAGCCAATAGAATCATTCATCCTTATTTATGCAAGAAAGTTAGCTCACTACGATATTAATAGATAATGCCAATAAAATTGAATTTCCCAACCATATTCTATATCATTGCAATGGCTATAGCACACCAATACAATCTAAACTCCTTATTTATGCAAGATAGACAGCTAACCACGATATTAGTCGAAACTGTCAGTAAAATAGAACTTTCCAGCCAGATTCCAGTGCATTGCAATGGCTATAGTACGCCAATTGAATCTTTCGTCCTTATTTATGCATGATAGTTAGCTCTCCACGATATTAGTCAGATATGTCGATAAAATTGATTTCTCCAGCCAGATTCTGCTGCATTGCATTGGCTATAACACTCCAGAAGGATCTTTCCCCCTTACTTAGGGAAGGAAGTTAGCTCACCACGATACTAGTCGAAAATGTCAATAAAATTGAAATTTGCAGCCTTATTCTATAGCATTGCGACGGCTATAGCACGCCAATTGAATCTTTCGT
>NW_016970795.1:0-577 GCF_001483705.2 Eufriesea mexicana
CTAGAAAGATCAGTTATGTTGACATTTTAGAATAATATCGTGGTGGGGTAACTTTTTTACATACATAATGAGGCAAAATGCTATTGGAGTGCTATAGCCACAGCAGTTGAACGGAATTTGGCTATAAATTTCAGTTATATTGACATATTCAACTGATATCGTGATGAGCCTATCTTTTTACGTAAAGAAGGAGGAAATATTCTATTGGTCTAATGTAGCCATCGCAATTCAGCAGAATCTGGCTAGGAAGGTCGTTTATATTGACATATTCGACTAGTATCGCGGTGAGCTGCCTTTTTCATTAAAATAAGGAGATAAATTTCTATTGGTTTGATATAGGCAATGCAACTCGTTAGAATATGCCGGGAATGCTCCATTTATAATGACACTTTCGTCTAACATCGTGGTGTGCTAACCATTTACATAAACGAGGAGGAAGAAGTCTACTGGTTTGCCATAGCCATTGCAATACAATAGAATTTGACCAGAAAGATTAGTTACATTGACTTATACAACTAATACCGCAGTGAGTTATGTTTTTACATAAATAAGGAGAAAAAATTCTATTGGTTTGCTA
>NW_016970796.1:0-668 GCF_001483705.2 Eufriesea mexicana
CATACATACATCCGTCCATACATCCACGCACCCATAAATCTATCCACCCAAACATACATCCATTCATATATCCATCCTTCCATATACGCATCCATACATACATCCACCCATTCATACATCCATCGAACGATACACCCATCCATCCTTACATCCACCGACCAATCCAGACATCCATTCATACATACATATACACATCAATACATACATCCATACATACACCCATACATTCATCCAAAACATATATCCATACATACATCCTTACACACATCCATACATCCTCACACTCATTCATCCATACATCTGCACATCAATACATCCATTTACGCATATATGCTGCCAACCACACATACACCCAGCCATACATCCTTCCATCCATACAACCATACAACCATACATTCATACATCCATTCAGATATACATCCGTTCATCCATTCATCCGTACATCCATACATTCGTACATCCACACATACATACAACCATACATCCATACATCCATACATCCATACATGCAGACATCGATACATCCATACATACGTACATACATACAACCATATATCCATTCATCCATCCATCCGTATACCCGTCCAACCATACGTCCACACATTCATACATCAATACATCCATAAATCCATCCATCCATACATTCATCCATCCGTACGTACATCATT
>NW_016970796.1:8959-9210 GCF_001483705.2 Eufriesea mexicana
CCATCCATACATCCATACATTCATCAATACATACATCCATCCATCCATATATGCATACATATGTACATCCATACGTCGACAAATCCGTACATCCATACATTCGTACATCAATACATCCACACATCCATACATTCATAAATACATGCATCCATGCATCCGTGCATCCATTCATCCATCCAACCTTACAGCCGTCCATCCATACATCCATACATTCATAAATCCATAAATCCATAAATCCATCCATCCATACT
>NW_016970797.1:0-418 GCF_001483705.2 Eufriesea mexicana
ATAGCATTGCAAAGCTATGGCGCGCCAATTGTATTTTTCATGCTTATTTGTGCAAGTGGGTTTCCTCACCACGATATTTGTCGAAAATGTCAGTAAAATTGTATTTTTCAGGCAGATTCTATGAAATTGCAGGGGCTACAGCATGTCAATAGAATCTTTCCTTCTTATTTTGGCAAGTGGGATTGCTCACTGCGATACTAGTCGAAAATGTCAATAAAATTGAATTTTTCAGCGAGATTCTATAGCATTGTAATGGCTATAGCACGCCAACAGGATATATCCTTCTTATTTCTGTAGGAGAGATAGCTCACCACGATTTTAGTCGAAAATGTAAATAAACTTGAATTTTCCATCCAGATTCTGTAGCAGTGCGATGGCAATAGCACGAGAGTAGAATCTTTCCTCCTTATATATGCAA
>NW_016970797.1:490-693 GCF_001483705.2 Eufriesea mexicana
GCATTGCAATTACTATGGCGTGCCAATCGAATCTTCCCTCCTTATCTATGCAAGAAAGTTAGCTGCCCACGATATTAGTCGAAAATGTCATTAAAATTGAATTTTCCAGAGAGATTCTGTAGCATTGTAATGGCCATAGTCCGCCAATAGTTTATTTCATCCTTATTTATGCAATGCAGTCTTTTCACCACGATACTAGTCGA
>NW_016970798.1:0-581 GCF_001483705.2 Eufriesea mexicana
ACGTGCTATAGCCATTGCAATTATATAGAATCTGTATGGATAATTCAATTTAATAAAGATTTTAGACAAATATCATGGTGAGCTTTCATTCTTGGGTAAATATGGATGTAAGATACTATTGGCGTGCATTAGCCATTGCAATTCTGTAGAATCTGTCTGGAAAATTCAATTTTATTAACATTTTCGACTAATATCGTGTCGAGCCGACATCCTTGCATAAATAAGGAGGAAAGATTCTAATGGCACGCTATAGCCATTGCAGTGTTGTAGAATCTGGATTGAAAATTCAGTTTTATTGATATTTTCGAAGAATAATATCGTGGTGAGCTTCCATTGTTGCATAAATAAGCATGACGGATTCTATTTGCGCGCCATAGCCGTTGCAATGCTATAGAATCTGGCTCGAAAATTCAATTTCATTGACATTTTCGACTAATATCGTGGTGAGCTAACTTTATTGTATGAATATGGACGAAAGATTCTATTGGCGAGCTATAGCAATTGCAATGCTATAGAACCTGCCTTTAAAATTCAATTTTATTGATATTTTCGACTCATATCGTGGCGAGCTTTATTTCTTG
>NW_016970799.1:0-237 GCF_001483705.2 Eufriesea mexicana
GTATGTATGGATGTATGGATGGATGTATGAACGGACATGAGTATGGATGTATGGGTTCGTGTATGGAAGGGCGTATGTGTGGATGCATGTATGGATGTACGTATGGACGTTTGTACGGATGTATGTAAGAATGTATGCATGGATATATGTATGGATGAATGGTTGTATGGATGGGTGGATGTACGGATGGTTTGAGGTATGGATGGACGGATGTACGGTTGTATGGATATATGGACG
>NW_016970800.1:0-1288 GCF_001483705.2 Eufriesea mexicana
GTGTATAGCTCAAAAATAAATGCCACCCTGTCTTAACATAACGAAACGTTATGTAAGCATACGCAATATAGCACAACCAAATGCGACGGGACCACCATTACTGCCCCCCAGAGCCGAGCAGAATATACTAGGGCACATCAGAACGCAGAAATCCACCGCATTGCTGTGTATCGCAGAAAAGTCAAACATGTCCTTACCTAACTTGACTTAATCTAACATACCCAAACGTAGTGTAAGTCAAGACAACGTGACGAAACAAATATTGCTGGCCTAACCAGAGGCAGGCAGGACATATTATAGCACAGTAGATAACAGAAATCCACCACATAAGAGGGTACAGTATGAAAGTCAACGCTATCCTATCCAAACATGACCCAGGCTAACCAGAAGCCGAACGTAACCTAACACATACTATCGTGCCACGATCACATCTCCTCACCTCCCTAGAGTCGAGCGGAGTATAATAGAGCAATATAGAGCGCGGAAATGCACCGCATATTAATGTATAGCACAAAAGTCGAAGTAGCATTTCCCAACCATCCAAGCGTAACATACCCAAGCGTAACCACACTCAACCTAACATGACGAGAAAACCATTGCTGGCCTCCCTAGAGACAAGCAGAAGATACTAGAACACAGCAGGATGCTAAAATCCGCGGATAGCTGTATATGGCACAAAAGTCTGGACTATCCTATCCTAACCTCCCCAAACCAATCATAACCGAACCAAGCGTAGCTCAACACAATTTGCCGAGGACACTATTGTCCGCCTCCCCAGAGTCGAGAATAGTATAGTAGAGCAATGTAGAGCGCTTTAATCCGCGGATAGCAGTATATAGCGCAAAAGCCTATAGTACCCTGTCCTAACCTGACCTAACCTAACCTAACCAAACGTAGTCTAACTCAACGTAACGTGCCGCGGCCGTTATTGATGGCCTTCGTATAGTCGAGCAGAGCATATTAGGGCGCATTAGAGCGCAGTAATCCACCTAATAGCAGTGTATACAGCAAAAGTCAAAGTTGCCCATCCTAATCGGAACTTAGCAAACCAAACCAAACATAGCATAACTCGATGTGACGTGCCGCGACCACTGCTCCTGGCCACATCAGAGAGAAGCAAAATGTAGTGGAGCTCAGTAGATCACAGAAATCCACCGAAAAGCTGCGCATAGCACAAGAGTCTAAGCCATTCTATCCTAACGTGACCAGACGTAACATACGCAAACGTAGACAAACCCAACCTAACGCACCGCGACCAATATATCGAGCCACCAGAGAGCCAAGCAGA
>NW_016970801.1:0-438 GCF_001483705.2 Eufriesea mexicana
GATGTATGTATGTATGTATGTATGTATGTATGAATGGATTGGTGGATGGATGTATGGATGGATTGATGTATGGAGGTATGGATGGATGGGTTTATGGATGTGTGGATGTTTGAATGTATGGATGGATGGATGTGTGGATGTATAGATGTATGGATCGATGGGTGTATGGATGGGTGCTTGTATGGATGGCTGGATGTATGGTTCCATGGATGTGTGGATGGGTGGATGTATGGATGGGTGGATGTACGGATGGATGGATGTATGGAAAGATGGATGTATAGATGGGTGGATGTATGGATGGGTGGATGAATGGTTCGATGGATGTAAGGATGGTTGGATGTACGGATGTATGAATGTATGGATGTATGGATGGACGGATGTATGTATGGATGGATGTATGGATGTATGGATGTATGGATGTATGCATGTATGCATGTA
>NW_016970802.1:0-366 GCF_001483705.2 Eufriesea mexicana
CTAACCAAACGTGGAATAACTAAACATACCGAGCCGAGACCTCTATCGCAGGTCTCGCCAGAGTCGAGCAGGGCATAGCAGAGCATTCGGGAACATAGAAATCATAGGAATAGGAGTGAATAGTGCAAAACACATAGTTATCCTTTCCTAACCTAGCCAAATGTAACACAACCAAACGTAACATTGTTCAACCTAACGTGACTACACCACTACTGCTGACCTCCCCAGAGCCGAGCAGAATATACTAGAGCAGAGTAGACTGCAGGAATACGCAGCATAGAGGTGTAAAGCAGAAAGGCAAGAGTTACCCAAACCTAAGATAACCTAACCTACCCCAACCAAACGTAACCCATCCAAACCTAACGT
>NW_016970803.1:0-230 GCF_001483705.2 Eufriesea mexicana
ATAAGGAGGAAAGATAATATTGGCGTGCTATAGCCATTGCAGTGATACTGAATGTGTTAGGAAAATACAATTTTATTGACATTTTCGTCTAATATCGTGGTGAGTTATCTTCATTGCATAAATAAGGAGCAAAGATCCAATTGGCGTGCTATAGCCACCGCAATGATATAGAATCTGGGTGGAAAGTTCAATTTTGTTGACATTTTCGACTAATATCGTGGTGAGATAAC
>NW_016970803.1:262-592 GCF_001483705.2 Eufriesea mexicana
CGAGGAGGAAAGATTTTATTCTCCAGCTGTAGCCATTGCAATGCTATAGAATGTGGCTGAAGAACTCAATTTTATTGACATTTCCGGCTAATATTGTGGTTAGCTAACTTTCTTACATAAATAAGGAGGAAATATTCAGTTGGCGTGCTATAGGCATTGCATAGCTGTCGAACCTGGAAGGAAAGATCAGTTATATTGGCAGTTTCGACGAATATCGTGGTGAGCTAATTTTCTTGCATAAATGAGGAGGAAAGATACAACTGGCGCGCTATAGCCATTGCACTGATATAGAATGTGTTTGGAAAATTCAATTTTATTGACATTTTCTAC
>NW_016970804.1:0-518 GCF_001483705.2 Eufriesea mexicana
TCCACTCTGCTCTAGTACGTACTGCTCGGCTCTAGGGAGGGCAGAAATGGCGGTATCTGCACGTTCGGTTGAGTTAGCCTATGTTTGGCTATGCTCTGTTCGTCTTTGTTTGGTTGGGGTGGCTATGACTTTTCCGATATACACTGCGGTTCTTTGGATTTCTGCGATCTACACACCACTAACATTTTCAGCTTGGCCCATGGGAGGCGAGCAACAGTGGTCGCCGCACGTTCGGTTGGTTCAGGTTACGTTCGGCTAGGTTTGGTTCGGCTAAGTTTGGTTAGGGTAGCTTCGACTTTTATGCTGTACACGGCTATTCGGTGGATCTCCGCGCTCTACTGTGGTCTAGTATGACCTGCCAGGCACTCAGGATGGCAGCGATATCGGCCTCGGCACGCTAGGCTGTGTTAGGCAACGTTTGGTATTGTTATGTTAGTCTTTGTTTGGTTTGGGTTTCTTCGACTTTACCGATATACACAGCGATTCCACGAATTTCTGCGTCCTACTCTCCACTGTTG
>NW_016970805.1:0-554 GCF_001483705.2 Eufriesea mexicana
GGGCCGCCCCCGCTGCTGGTAGTTAAAATGGCGGAACACCCGCCAGGAACATCGCCGCTTCGCGGGAAATTGTGCGGTAACCGCGTACGACCATGTTCGCCATCCCGCGAGCGACTCGCCCGAGAATCGCCCGAATGCGCGGACCAGCGACAAGGTCGTTCGTCCAGATCGGAGCCCCGTAAAGGGCCGCCGAGCAAACGACTGCCGTGTAGAGGCGGGGCACAGTCACATCCGGCCATTCCGGGATTGGGAGCAGGGGACACAGCGCCCCGCCATCCCTTGCCGGCGTGGTTCCAGCGCGAGCAGATGCTCGTCGATCCTCCGGTGGCCATCCAGGAAGAGACCGAGATATGCCATCCTGTCCAGCACCTCGTCCACGAATGCGCATTCGTGACTGGGGCGGCTTCCCCCGGGACAGATGGCAAAACCACATCGCCTCGGTCCTCTCGGGCGGGATGCTCAGCCCCATCTGCCGGATGCTAGTCGGGACAAGGGCTACGCCGCTTTGTGCGCGCAGCGTGGCTTCTTTCCAACACGACCGGGCGGCAACCACG
>NW_016970806.1:0-1037 GCF_001483705.2 Eufriesea mexicana
ACCTTACCTTACTTATCGAAACGTAGTGTATCTAAGCATAAGGTGAGGAGAACAATATTTCTGACATCTCCAGGGCAAAGCCGATCGCATTGGAGCACATTAGAGCGCAGAAATCTTCCGAATATCAGTGAACAGCGCAGAGGTCAAAATTGTCTATCCTAACCTAGCCAAACGTAGCACACGCAAATGAAGACTAACTGAACCTAACATGGCCTGACCACTACTTCTGGCCTCCATAGAGACAAGCAGGATGTACTAGAGCCCAGTAGTGCGCAAAAACCAACAGCAGTGCTGTGAATAGCACAAAAGACGGAGATATCCAAACCTAACATGACGGAACATAACCTGAAAAAACGTGGCACGGCTGAACATAACTTGCCGCAACCACTACTCCTGGCTTTTGCAAGCACGAGCCATAATGCAGTAGAGCTGAGTGGGACACAGAAATTCACCTGATAACAGTGTACATCACGAGAGTCACAGGTATCCTAAACAAACTTAACCTTACTTAACCAAATGTAACGTAGCCTAATATAACTTAACGCGCCGCGACCACAATTGGCGGCCTCATCAGGACCATGTAGAGCATAGTAGTGCACAGCCGAGCGCAGAAATCCCCCGCAAAGCAGTGTAGAGCACGAAAGGCAGGCATATCTAGACCGAGTTTGACATAACTTAACCCAAACAAAAGTATCATAACCCAACCTAACGTGCCGAGACCACTGTTGCTGTCCTCCCCATCGCAAAGCAGATGATATTAGAGGAGAAGGGAGCGAAGAAGTCGGAGCTATCGTAACCTGACTCAAGCTAGCCGATCCTAACCAAACGTATCCTAAGTGAACCTATCAAACCAACTCAACCTAACTAGACGCCCCCACTACGACTGGCCACCCCAAAGCCAAGCACAGCATATAATAGCGCACGAGATCGCAGAAGCCCGCCGAAGAGTGGTGTACAGCACAAATGGCGATGTGTCCTAACCTAACCTAGCCAAACGCAATATAACCAAACGTAACATCACTCAACCTATCGTAACG
>NW_016970807.1:0-754 GCF_001483705.2 Eufriesea mexicana
GGTTGTGGTAGACTTCGTTTGTATATGTTACGTTTGGCTAGATTAGAAGGCGCTGCTTTGACTACTATGCTTTACACAGCTGTTCGGTGGATTCCTGTGATCTACTGTGCTCTACTGCATTCTGCTTGGCTATAGGGAGGCCAGCAGAAGCGGTCGCGGCACGCTCTGTTGCGTTTCGCTGCGTTCGGTTAGGTTAGGTTAGAGTAGGTTATCCAAGGATGTCTACGGCTTTTGCGCTATTCACTGAAATGCGGCGTGCTTCTGCGCTATACTGTGATCTGGTACATTCTTCTTGTCTCTGCGCAGCCCAGCAATAGTGATCTCGACACGCTAGGCTGGGTTATGCTACGTTTCGGTATATTACGTTTGGTTAGGTGAGAAGTGAATGACTTAGGCTTTTGTGCCGTTCACCGCTATTCGGTGGATATCTGCGATCTACTGCTATATAATACGCTCTGCTGGGCACAGTGGTGGTCATGAATGGAGGTCTCGGCACGTTAGGTTGAGCTATGTTACGCTCCCTTGTGGTAGGCTAGGAAGTCTTGGTCAGGTCTTCTTCGACTTTTGTGCTATACTCAGCTATTCGATGTATTTCTGATCTCTACATTCATCTAATATACCCTGCGTGACTCCGTGGAGGAGAGCAATAGCGGTCGTGGCACTTTATGATGAGATAGATTACGTTTGGTAGGGTAAGGTTAGGCTCAGTTAGGGAATCAGAGCTTTGACTTTCGTGCTCTACACTGCTATTTGC
>NW_016970808.1:0-379 GCF_001483705.2 Eufriesea mexicana
CTCTGGGGACTCCAGCAATGATGGTTTCGGCACGTTAGACTCTGTCATGTTACGTTCGGTTATGTTACTCTTTGTTAGGTTAGGACAGAATAGCAACCACTTTGGGCTATGCACTGCTATCCGGATTGTTCCTGCTCTATACGTTGCTCTACAATACTCCGCTCGAATCTCGGGCGGCCATCGTGACGCGTTACGTCGGGTTAGGTTACGCTAGGTTAGGTTAAGTTGGGATAGGTTTGGTTAGGACAACTTTGGCTATCGTGCTATACAAAGCTATTCGGCGGACGTCTGCCTTCTAGTGTGCTGTGATATGTTGTGCTTGGTTCTGTGGTGACCAGTAAGTGTTGTCTCAGCACGTACGTGTGAGTTAGGATACGTT
>NW_016970809.1:0-919 GCF_001483705.2 Eufriesea mexicana
ATGAATGGATGGATGTGTGGATGGATGGATGTATGGATGTATGTATGGATGTATGTATGAATGCATGCGTGGATGTAGTTAAAGATGGATGTATGAATGTATGTATGGATGTATGGATGGATGGATGCATCGGCGGTTGGAGGTACGGATGGTAGCATTTATGGATGTATGGATGTGTGGGTGTATGGGTGCTTGGATGGATGGTTGTGTGAACGGATGCAAGAATGGATGTATGGGTGCCTGGATGGATGGATGGATGGATGTATGGATGAATGGCTGTATCTATGAACGTATGGATGTATGTATCGATGTATGCCTGGATGTATGGAAGGATGGCTGTATGGAAGGATGGCTGTATGGAAGGATGTGTGTATGGATGTATGTATGGACGAATGTATCTGTGTATGTATGGATATAAGTGTATGGACTTGTGGATGGATGTATTGTTGTATGGATGTATGGATCGGTGGATGTATGGAAGGATGGCTCTATGGATGGATGGATGTCTGGATGGCTTGAGGTATGGATGGACGGATGTACGTATGAATGGATGTATGGATGTATATATGTATGGATATATGGATGAATGGAAGTATCGGTGGATGGCATTACGGATGGTAATATTTATGGATCTATGGATGTGAGGATGTACAGATGTGTGGATGCATGGTTATATGGATGGATGTATGTATGGATATATGTATGTATGTATGTACGGACGTACGAAAGTATGGCTGATGCGGATGTATGGATGAATATATGTATGGATGTCTGGATAGATGGATGAATGAATGGATGGATGTATGGATGGATAGATGTATGGATGTATATGTGGACGGATGTATGGATGTATCTTTGGTTGGATGGATGTATGGATGGATGGATTTATGGATGTGTGGATTTGTGGATGTATGTATGG
>NW_016970810.1:0-885 GCF_001483705.2 Eufriesea mexicana
TAATATCGTGATGAGCAAGATTTTCTGTATAAATAAGGAGGAAAGATACTATTGGTTTAATATGGCCATGACAATGAAGTAGCGTCTGGCTGAAATGTTCAATTTTATAGCCTTTTTCGACTAATACCGTGGTGAGCAAGGTTCTCTGCATGAATAAGGAGGAAAGATTCTTTTGGTTTGTTATAGCCATTGCATTGCAATTGAATCTGACTGAAAAGATCAATTCTATGGACATTTTCGACTAATATCGAGGTGAGCAAGATTATCCTGTTAAATAAACAGGAAAGATACTATTGGATTGTTATAGCCATTGCATTGCAATAGAATATGGCTGAAAAGTTCAATTTTATTGACATTTTCGTCTAATATTGCGGTGAGCACACTTTTCTGTGTAAATAAGGAGAAAAGATAAGGAAATCATTGGTTTGCTATTGGCATTGCATTGCAATATAATGTGACTGAAATGTTCAATTTTATTGGCATTTTCTAATAGTACCGCGGTGAGCAAACATTTCTATGTAAATATGGAGGAAAGATTCTATTGGCTTGTCATAACGATTGCATTGCAATAGAATCCGAATGAAAAGTTCAATTCTATTGTCAATTTCGCCTAACATCGTGGTGAGCATGCTTTTCTGAATAAGTAAGGAGGAAAGATCCTATTGGCTTATTATAGCCACGGCAATGTAATAGAGTCTGACTGAAAAGTTCAATTTTTTTGACATTTTCGAATTCTATCGCGGTCAGCAGACTTCATGCATAAATAAGGAGGAAAGATCCTATTAGTTTGCTATAGCCACTGCATTGCCGCAGAATCTGCCGGAAAAGTTCAATTTCATAGTCTTTTTCGGCTAATATCGTGGTGAGCAAGGTTCTCTGCATGAA
>NW_016970811.1:0-476 GCF_001483705.2 Eufriesea mexicana
TTTCCCTTGACCTACGCATTAAGCGAATTGCCATCAACATTCCGTACGAACTTTGGATTAGGTTGTATCCATTCCTGACTCAATTATTTTAAAAACTCTACCCTCCGTTTTCCATTCTTCATGTCCTCTTGCGCGTGGTATCAGAAGCTCGAAGCACAACCGAAGACGACATTTGCAGTGAAAATCTGGCATTACACGCTAACAGGTATATTCGCATTCAAGAAAAGAAGAAGGAAGTGTACTGTGCAGGGTCGGTATTTCTTCGGAATGAGCCGTTGAATTCCTACTCACAGTTACTGTTCGCGCCGTTCACAAGCGTCATCTTGCTTGGATGGGGCACATGGACGGAAATAGAGAACACCGATTATTTGCGCATGAAGTTTTTCATTTCCACGACAACAGGAGCGCGCTGCAGAACGTAGCACAGCAGCGCAGGGCAATAAATAGCACCGAATATCACAGCGCTGCGCAGCACA
>NW_016970812.1:0-452 GCF_001483705.2 Eufriesea mexicana
CAATAATATCCGAACTTCGGCAGACGTAACACAACCGAACGTAGCATACCTCAACCTGACCTGTCGGAACTACTACTGCTGGCCGCCTCAGAGCCAAGCAGAATATACTAGAGCGCAGCAGAGCGCAGAAGTACACCGCATTGCAGTGAATAGCAGAGAGGCGAAGATATCCTGCCCTAACCAGGCCAAACACAGCAGAGCGGAACGAAGCACGACTCAATGTCACGTGCCGTGACCTCTGCTGCAGGCGTCTCCAAAGCAAATCACAATAAAGTAGAGCACGGTAGATCACGGTAATCTACCATGTAATAGTGTATAGTGCGGAAGTGACACATATCCTATCTAAGCTTAATATAACCTGAACAAGCCAAAACGTTACCTAACTCAAGCTAACTTGCCACGACCACCACTGCTCGCCTCCACAAAGACGAGCGGAGTATAGTAGGGCAATG
>NW_016970813.1:0-599 GCF_001483705.2 Eufriesea mexicana
GCATAAATAAGGAGGAAAGATTCTATTGGCGTGCTATAGACATTGCAGTGCTATAGAATCATGCTGGAAAATGCAATTTTATTGATATTTTCGACTAATATCGCGGTGAGCTATCTTTCTTGCATAAATAAGAAGGAAAGATTCTATTGGCGTGCTATAGACATTGCAGTGCTATAGAATCATGCTGGAAAATGCAATTTTATTGATATTTTCGACTAATATCGCGGTGAGCTATCTTTCTTGCATAAATAAGGAGGAAAGATTCTATTGACGTGCTATAGTAATTGCAATTCTATAGAATCTGGCTGGAAAATCAAATTTTTTTGACATTTCCGCATAATATCGTGTTGAGCCAACTTTCTTGTATAAATAAGGGGGAAAGATTCTATTGACGTGCTATAGCAATTGCAATGCTATAGAATCTGGCTGGAAGTTTCAATTTTATTGACATTGCAGTCAAATATCGGGGTGAGCTGTCTTTTCTGCATAAATAAGGAGCAATGATTCTATTGGCGTGCTATTGCATTTGCAATGCTATATAATCATGTTGGAAAATTAAATTTTTTTGACATTTACGACTAATACTGTATTGAGCTAAC
>NW_016970814.1:0-583 GCF_001483705.2 Eufriesea mexicana
ACTTTTCGGCATAAATGTGGAGGAAAGATTCTATCCGTTTGCTGTAGCCATTGCATTGCAATGTAATCTGCCTGAAAAGTTCAATACCATTGACATTTTCGACTAATATTGAGGTGAGCAGTCTTTTCTGCTTAAACAACGAGGTAAGGTTCTACTGGTTTGCTATAACCACAGCATTGTAATAGAATCTGACTGAAAAGTTCTATTTTAATATCAATTTCGACTAATATCGTGTTGAACAAGATATTCTACATGAATAAGGAGGAAAGACCCTATTTCTTTGTTATAGCCATTGCTTTACAATATAATCTGACTGGAAAGTCCAATTTTATTGACATTTTCGTCGAATATTATGGTGAGCAAGCCTTTCTGCGTAAATAAGATGGAAAGCTTCTATTGGTTTGCTATAGCCAGTGCATTGCTATAGAATCTGACTATATTTCAATTCTATTAACATTTTCGATAAATAGTGAGGTGAGCAGACTTTTCTGCATAAAGCAAGTGGTAAAATTCTATTGGATTGCTATAGCCATTGCATTGCAATGGAATCTGACTGAAAAGTCCAATTTTATTGACATTCTCG
>NW_016970815.1:0-627 GCF_001483705.2 Eufriesea mexicana
AGCGTAACATAACCAAGCCCAGGGTGCCTATACCACTATTGCTGACATCCACAGAGCCAGCCACAATATACTAGAGCACAGTAGAGCACACAAATCCTCCGCACTGCAGTGTAAAGCACAAAAGTCGAAGATATCCTAACCTAGCCTGACCTAACCTAACCTAACCTAACCTAACGTAGCCAGCTCAACGTAACGTGTCAATGCCACTAATGCTGTCCCAGCCAGAGACAAGATGAACATGCTAGAGCAGAGTAGAGTGCAGAAATCCGCCGTACAGCAGTGTACAGCACAAAAGTCACAGCTAACGATTTCTAACCTAACCAACCTAATATACTCAAGCGTAACCTAACTCAAGCTCACGTTTCAGCGGCCACAATTGCTGGCCTACCCATAGTCGAGCAGAATACGCTACAGCAGAGTATGTCCCAGAAATCCTCGGCGGTGCAGCGTACAGAAAAAGAGTCATAGACATCCTATCGTAAGCTGCCCAAACATATCCAAACCAAACGTGGCCTAGCCTAGAGTAACGTGCCTTGGCCACTATTGCGGTCCATCCCAAAGCCAAGCTGTACATACCAGATCAGAGTACAGCACCGAAATACGCCGAATGGCAGGGTATATCACAAA
>NW_016970816.1:0-221 GCF_001483705.2 Eufriesea mexicana
AGTCATCTACATGCCAGAGAATAGGTCTATTCAAAATGTATATCGTGCTATAGCTTGGTCAATAGATTGCCTAGCTCCTTCAATCCACTGGTAAGTACAGACATCTACTTGCCAGAGAATAGGTCTATTCGGAATCTATAACCTGTTATAGCTTGGTGAATAGATCGCCTAACGCCTTCAATCCAATGGCAAGTACAGCCATCTACTTGCCAGAGAATAAG
>NW_016970816.1:310-535 GCF_001483705.2 Eufriesea mexicana
AATAGGTCTATTCGAAATCTATAACCTGTTATAACACGGTGATTAGATCGCTTAACGCCTTCAATCCAATGGCAAGTACAGCCACATACTGCCAGAGAATAGGTCTATTCAAAATCTATAATCTGGTATAGCTCGGTTAATAGGTCGCCTAACGTCTGCAGATACTCGCAAGTACAGCCATCTACTTGCCAGAGAATAGGTGTATTCAAAGTCTATAACCTGTTA
>NW_016970817.1:0-348 GCF_001483705.2 Eufriesea mexicana
AGATCCTTTGGGCGTGCTGTAGCCATTACAATGCTTTAGAATGTGGCCGGAAAATTCAATTGTATTGACATCTTCGACTAATGTCGTTGTGAGTTAGCTTTCTTGCATAAATAAGGAGGAAAGATTCTATTGGCGTGCTATAGGCATTGCAATGCAATAGAATCTGGATAGAAAATTCAATTTTATTGACATTTTCGACTAATACCGTGGTGAGCTACCTCCCTTGCATACGTATGGAGGAAAAGTCCTTTTGGAGGGCAATATCCACCGCAATGCAGAAGAATATGTCTGGAAAATATAATTTTATTGACATTTTTGACTAATATCGCGGTGAGCTGGCTTCCTTGC
>NW_016970818.1:0-545 GCF_001483705.2 Eufriesea mexicana
GAAGAGCACAGAAGTCCATGAGATGTCAGTGTTGAGCGCTTATGTCAAAGCCATCCTAACCGAACTCAACCTAAACTAACTTAACCAAACGTAACCAATCACAAGTTAACGTGTCGCGGCCAGTATTGCTGGCCCCACAGAGACACGCAGAGCACAATAGAGTAGAGAAGAGCGCAGAAATCTATAGAATCGTACGTTCCGGCAGAGTAGTCGAAGATATACAAACCTAACCGGAGTTAACATAACCGAAACAAACTTATCATATTACAAACTATCTTGCCGAGACCACAATTACTGGCTTGCCCAGTGCCAAGCAGAACATACTACAGTACACGTGACAGTAGAAATTCGCCGAATGGCACCGTATACAGCGAAGGTCAAATCTTTCCAAACATAACCCAAATCAACATAACGAAACGAAACCTAACTCAACCTAACGGGACGAGACCGCTCGTCCAAACCTCGTCAGGGTCGAGCAGTGCATAGGACAGCTATGAAGAGCGCATGAATCCACCGAATTTCACTGTATAGCACAAAATTCATGG
>NW_016970819.1:0-1117 GCF_001483705.2 Eufriesea mexicana
AATCCATACATTCGTACATATATACATCCATACATACATCCATACATGCATCCATACATGCATGCAGACATCCATCCATCCATACATTCATCCACTCATGCATCCAGCCATCCATACATCCATACATATACAGATCCTTGCATCCATACATCCGTCCATCCATACATTCGTACATTCAAACATACATACATCCATACATCCATACATCCATAAATCCAAAGATCCATACACACAACTATACGCACATCCGTACATACATCCATCGATCCAACCATCCATAATTCCATTCATCCACCCATCCATAAATCCATCCAATCATAGATCCATCCATCCATACATTCATACATCCATACGTCCGTCCATCCGCACATCCATCCATCCATACGTCCACCCTTCGATACATTCAGCCATTCATACATCCACCCATCCATACATCCATCGAACCATACATCCATCCATCCGTACATCCATCCACCAATCCATTCATACATACATATATACATACATACATCAGTACATCCATCCATCCATCCATAAATCTATACATCCGTACATCCGTAAATTCGTACATCCATACGTCCATACATCCATACATCCATACATCCATACATGCATACAACTTACAACCATACATTCATACATACATACATCCATACACGCATACTTCCGTACATTCATACATCCTTACATCCATGCATCCATACATCCATCCATACGTACATACATACATACGTACATACATACATCCATACATCCATGAATACACCCATAGACTCACCCATACATACATCCATAGCTACATCCATACATCCATCATTCCAAACAACAATTCATCCATTCATATATCCATCCACACATCCATCTTTCTATACATCCATCCATCCATACATCCAACCATCCATACATCCACCCATCCATACATCCATCGAACCATAAATCCATCCATCCATACAAGCATCCATCCATACGCCCATCGATCCATACATCTAACCATCCATACATCCATCCATCCATACATCCATACATCGACAGGTCCATACATCCATAAATCCTACCATTCGTACGTCTATCATTCGACACATCCATCCATCCATACAACCATACATTCATACACACA
>NW_016970820.1:0-355 GCF_001483705.2 Eufriesea mexicana
TGATGCTTTAAAATTAATTTCAAAAGAATGATTATTTTTTAATTATAATTTAATATTTTTGTTAAGTACCAATAATTACATTTATTTTATCTCTTATATTATGATTAATTTATCCTTGATTTAATTTGATTAATTTTTATGAATATAAATACTCTATAATTTATATTTTTTAAATTTGAGATTAACAATTCTTCCTATTTTTATAATTGGTTGATTTTCAAATAATAATTATTCAATATTAGGTTCTACCCGTTCAATTGCTCAAATAATTTCTTTTGAAATTGGATTATTCTTTATATTATTAATTTTTATAATTTTAATTGAAGGATTTTCTTTAAAAAATATTTTTGAAAAT
>NW_016970821.1:0-202 GCF_001483705.2 Eufriesea mexicana
AAAATTGTATTTTCCATCTGGATGCTATAGCAACGCAATGGCTACAGCACGCCAGTAGAGTCTACCCTCCATATTTATGCAATAAAGGTAGCGCACCACGATATTAGTCGAAAATGTCACTAAATTGAATTATCCAGGAAGATTCTATAGCGTTGCAATGGTAATAGCACGCCAATAGGATCTTTCCTCCTTATTTATGCAA
>NW_016970821.1:288-505 GCF_001483705.2 Eufriesea mexicana
CAGCACTCAAAAAGCATCTTTACTCCTTATTTACGCAAGGAAGTTAGCTCACCACGATACTAGTAAAAAATGTCAGTAAAATTGTATTTTCCTCCTTATTTCTACAGCATTGCAATGCCTATAGCACTCCAACAGAATATTTCCTCCCTATTTATGCAGGGAAGATTGCTCACCAAGATATTTGTCGAAAATGTCTATAATATTGAATTTTCCCGCC
>NW_016970822.1:0-508 GCF_001483705.2 Eufriesea mexicana
GCCTTCAATCTAATGGCAAGTACAGCCATCTAGTTGCCGGAGAATAGGTCGATTCGATATCTACAACCTGTTATAGCATGGTGAATACATCGCTTAACGTCTTCAATCCAATGGCAATTACAGCCATCAACTTGCCAGAGATTTGGTCTAATTAAAATGTATAATCTGTTATAGCTTGGCGAATATGTCGCATATCACCCTCAATCCAATGGCAAGTACAGCCATCTACTCGCCTGAGAATGAGTCTAATCAGAATCTAAAAGCTGCCATAGCTTAGTGATTAGATCGCCTAACGCCTGCAATCTAATGGAAGCCATCTACTTGCCGGAGAAGGGGTCAATTCGAAATCTATAACCTGTTATAGCTTGGTGAATAGATCTCCTAACGCCTTCAATCCAATGGCAAGAGCAGCCATCTCCTTGCCGGATAATACGTCTATTCAAATTCTATAACGTGTTATAGCTTGGTGAATAGATCGCCTAACGCCTTCAATCCAATGGCAAGTACA
>NW_016970823.1:0-1280 GCF_001483705.2 Eufriesea mexicana
ATGTCAATAAAATTGAATTTTCGAGACAGATTCTATAGCATTGCCGTGACTATAGCACGCCAACAGAATCTTTCGTACTTACTTACCCAAGAAAGTTAGCTAACTTCGATATTAGCCGAAAATGTTAAAAAAACTGAATTTTCTAGACGGATGCTATAGAGTTGCAATGGCTATACCTCGCCAATAGAATCCTTCCACCTTATTTATGCAACAAAGTAAGCTCACCAAGATATTAGCCGAAAAAATGTCAATAAAATTCAATATTCCAGGCAGGTTATATAGCACTGCAATGGCTGTAGCACGCCATTCTAATCTTTCCTCCTTTTTTATCGATGAAGGATAGCTCACAACGATATTGCCCGAAAATGTCAATAAAATTGAATTTTGCAGTCAGGTACTACAGCATTGTAATGGCCACAGCACGCCAATAGAATCTTTCCTCCATATTTATGCACGAAAGTTAGGACCCCACGATATTATTCGAAAATGTCACTAATATTGAATTTCCCAGCCTTTTTCTATTGCATTGCAATGGCTATTGCGCGCCAATGGAATATATGCTCCTGATTTATGCAAGAGAGGTCAGCTCACAACGATATTAGTGGAAAATGTCAATAAAATTGAATTTTGGAGCCATATTCTAAAGCATTGCAATGGCTATAGCACGCCAATAGGATCCTTCCACCTTATTTCTGCAAGAAAGTCACCTCACCACGGTATAAGCCGAAAATGTCAATAAATAGAATTATCCACCCAGATTTTAAGGCACTGCAATGGCTATAGCACGCTAAAAGAATCTTTCCTCCCTTTTTATCCATGAAGGTTAGCTCACCACGATATTGGTCGAAAATGTCAATAAAATTGAATTTTCCAGACAGATTCTATAGCACTGCAATGGCTATAGTACGCCAATAGAATCTTTCCTCCTTATTTATGCAAGAAAGTTACCTCATCACGATATTAATGGAAAATGTCAATATAATTTAATTTTCCAGACAGTTTCTATAGCATTGCAACGGCCATAGCACGACAATAGAATCTTTCATACATATTTATTCATGCAAGTTAGGGCACCGCTAAACGAGTCGAAAATGTCAATAAAATTAAATTTCTCAGCCAGATTGTGTTGCATTGCAATGTCTATAGCGCGAGAATAGAATCCTTCCTCCTTATTTTTGCAAGAAGGTTACCACACTACGATATTTGTCGAAATTGTCAATAAAAACGAATATTCGGCGCAAATTCTATAGCATTGCAATGGCTATAGCACGCCAATGGGA
>NW_016970823.1:1309-2038 GCF_001483705.2 Eufriesea mexicana
ATCGATGAAGGTTAGCTCACCACGATATTGGCCGAAAATGTCAATAAAATTGAATTTTCCAGTCAGACGCTATAGCATTGCAATGGCCATAGCACGCCAATAGAAACCTTCCTCCTTATTTATGCAAGAAAGTAAGCTCACCACGATATTAGCCGAAAATGTCAATAAAATTGAATTATCCACCCAGATTTTATAGCACTGCAATGGCTATAGCACGCTAATATAATCTTTCCTCCCTTTTTATCCATGAAGGTTAGCTCACCACGATATTGACCGAAAATGTCAATAAAATTGAATTTTCCAGACAGATTCTATAGCACTGCAATGGCTATAGCACGCCAATAGAATCTTAACTCCTTATTTATGCAAGCAAGTTAGCACATCACGATATTAATGGAAAATGACAATAAAATTTAATTTTCCAGCCAGTTTCTATAGCATTGCAACTGCCATAGTACGACAATAGAATCTTTCATACATATTTATGAATGCAAGTTAGGGCACAGCGATACTAGTCGAAAATGTCAATAAAATTAAATTTCTCAGCCAGATTGTATTGCATTGCAATTTCTATAGCGCGAGAATAGAATGCTTCCTCCTTATTTATGCATGAAGGTTACCACACTATGATATTAGTCGAAATTTTCAATTAAAATGCATTTTCGTTGCAGATTCTATAGCATTGCAATGGCTATAGCACGCCAATAGAATCCTCCCACCTTATTTGTG
>NW_016970824.1:0-845 GCF_001483705.2 Eufriesea mexicana
GACCTTACCTGTCCTGACATTACCTGACCTGACCTGACCTGACCAGACCCTTCGTTGCCTGGCTGACCGGACCTGACTTGACCGGACTTGACATGATCTGATCTGAAGTGAACTGACCTGAACTGTCCTGACCTGACCAGACACGATCTGGCCTGGCCTGACCTTACCAGACTTGACATGACCTGACATGACCTGACCTGACCTGACCTGATCTGAGCTGTCCTGACCTGACCTGACCTGACCTGTCCTGACTGATCTGACCTGAGCTGACCTGACCTGACCTGTCATCTCCTGACCTGTACTGTACTGAACTGACTTTCATACTGTACTGAACTGACTTTCCAGAGGAGACCTGACGTGACGTGACCTGACCTGACCTGAGCAGACCTGACATGGCCTGACCTGGCCTGACCTGAACTGACTAGAACTGACCATACCTGACCAGACATTACCTGACCTGACCTGATCTGTCCTGACTTAAACCAGACTTACCTGACATGACCTGTCCTGACTGACCTGACATGACCTGACTGTCCTGACCTGACCTGAACTCACACGACCTGGCCTCGCCTGGACTGCCCTGAGACCTGACCTGTCCTGACCTGACCTGATCTGACCTGACATGACCTGACCAAACTTGACCTGGCCTTGCCTGACCTGACCTGACCTGACTGACATGACCTGACCAGACCTGACCTGTCCTGCCCTGACCTGGTCTACCCTTACCAGACTTGAGGTGACCTGGCATGACCTGACATGACCTGACCTGATCTGACCTGACGTGACCTGACATGACCGGACTGATCTGACCTGTCCTGCCCTTACCTGACCTGGCCTGACCTGAA
>NW_016970825.1:0-260 GCF_001483705.2 Eufriesea mexicana
TGGATGGATGGATGTATGTATGGATTTATGGATGTATGGATGGATGGATGTATGGATTGATGTTTGTACGGATGAATGGATGTATGATTGTATTAATGTACGAATGTATGGATGTACGGATGTGTGGATATATGGATGTATATATTTATGGACGTATGGATTGATGGATGTATGTATTGATGTATGTATGGATGTATGGATTGATGGATGCAGCGATGGATGGAAGTACGGATTGATGGATTTATGGATATATGAATGTG
>NW_016970825.1:470-1105 GCF_001483705.2 Eufriesea mexicana
ATGTATGGATGTAGGAATGTATGGGTGTACGGATGTATGGACGTATGGATGTATATATTTATGTATGTAAGGATGGATTGATGAATGAATCGATGGATGTATGGATGTATGTATGGATGTGCGTATGGTTGGATGGATGTATGGATGGATGGATGGAAGTACGGATTGATGGATTTATGGGTACATGGATGTGTGGATGTATGGATGTATGTATGGATGAACGTATGGACGTATGTATCGATGTATGTATGGATGTATGGATGTGTGGATGTATGGAAGGATGGCTCTGTGGATGGATGGGTGTATGGATGGTTTGAGGTATGGATGGACGGATGTAGGTATGAATGGATGTATGGATGTATACATGTATGGATATATGGATGGATGGAAGTATCGATGGTTGGCAGTACGGGTGGTAATATTTATGGATCTATGGATGTGAGGACGTATAGGTGTGTGGATGGATGGATATATGGATGGATGTATGTATGGATATATGTATGTACGTATGTACGGACGTACGAATGTATGGTTGATGCGGATGTATGGACGTATCTATGTATGGATGTCTGGATGGATGGATGAATGAATGGATGGATGTATGGACGGATAGATGTATGGATGTATATGTGGAT
>NW_016970826.1:0-878 GCF_001483705.2 Eufriesea mexicana
TACAATAATGTGATGATGGCTGTACTCAGAACTGTATTCTCAACTGTTAATGTACCCATCGATGATAAATCGGTCCTTTTTCATTCTAGGATTGATGAAGGAAATATATCATCAGTAAACGGATTAATCTATCAGTCACAGTGGTCTGTTTGTGTATGTACTACGTAACATTCTCCCTACTCTAAATGTCTATAGCCATAACCGTATAATGCGTTCATTATTCCAGAGCAGCTTTGCATGTTACCCCACCAGTGAACATTGTAATCCAACTGCTACAGTACAGTTACCACAGCTGATCTCAGTACAGTGTTGTCAATTGCTTATATCTGGAGGGATAATGGCTCTGTCTTCTTTCATTCTGGAATATCTGCGGGATATATATCATCAGTGCAATTTCAATCGAACGGCGGCCGTGCTCTGCTGGTAGATGTACTAAGTACCGTACTGTCAATTGTAAATTTCTATAGTCATAACCGTACCATGGACTGATTACCCTGTAATGACTGCGAAATTTATGTAATCAATGAATATATTAGTCCTACTGTCACATTAATTTGAAGACGGCACAACTCCATACGGCGTTGCCGATCATTAGTGTCTGCACCGTTAATGGAAATGTCCTTCGTCATCCTAGAATTGCTATATCATCTAAATCATCTTCCATCATGTTACTCCAACGGCTACACTGCTCTGCTATTGGAGGTGCTAAGTAACATAACGTCAGCTGTAAATATCTCTATGCATGACATAGTGACATTACTATACCCCCATGACTGTAGTGTGGCCGTGGAATTTGAACTACCAATTATTATTATCAAGTAAATATAACTGCTACAGGACTGAGATGACGGCTGTACTCAATCCTGCTATGTCAATTG
>NW_016970827.1:0-542 GCF_001483705.2 Eufriesea mexicana
TCTTTGCCTCTTCCGCTATATTCTGCGATTATGTGGATTTCTGTGTACTACTCTCCTCTACTATGATTTCCTCTGCTCCGTGGTCACCAGCAGTAGCGGTAGCGGCACGGTAGATTGTGTTAAGTTGCGTTTGGTTGTGCTACGATCGGTTAGGTTTGTATTGGATAGCCTTTCGTTCAGTACTATACACTGCTACTACGGGAACTTCTGCGCTCTACTGTGCCCTAATATTTCCTGCTTGGCACTTGGGCGGCCAGTAATGGTGGTCTCGCTACGTTGAGTTGAGTAATGTCGCGTTTCGTTTCGTTACGTTTGGTTAGGTTAGGATGGGACTTCCTTGACTATTGTGCTATACACTGCTATTCGATTGGTTACTGCACCCTACTGGGCTCTAATATTTCCTGCTCGGCTCTCATTAGGTTATGTAACGGTTTGTCACGTTAGGATAGGAAATCCTTGACTTTTTCGCTGTACACTGACGTTTGGCGGATTCTTCAGCTCTACATTACACTAATATTCTCTGCTTGTCACAAAGGGGCCAG
>NW_016970828.1:0-461 GCF_001483705.2 Eufriesea mexicana
GACTATAGCACGCCAGCATAACTTTTCCTCCTTCTATATGCAAGAAAGTTAGGTCACCACGATTGTAGTCGATAATGTGAATAATTCTGAATTTTCCGGACAGATTCTGTAGCATTGCCGTGGATATATAGCGCCAAAAGAAAATTTTTTCCTTATTTATGCAAGAAAGTTGGTTCACCAAGATATCAGTCGAAAATGTCTATAAAAATGAATTTTCCAACCTGATTCTATGGCATTGCATTGGCTATAGCACGACAATAGGACATTTACTCCTTATTTATGCAAAAAACCACGGCCACCAAGATATTAGTCGAAAATGTCAACAAGATTGAATTGTCCAGCCAGATTCTATAACATCGCAATAACTATAGCGCGACAGTAGAATCTTTCCTCCTTACGTATACAAGAAAGTTAGGTCACCACAATATTAGCGGAACATGTCAAAAAAATTCAATTTTCCA
>NW_016970829.1:0-609 GCF_001483705.2 Eufriesea mexicana
AATCCTTGCACAAAGCAAGGAGCAAGGAGGCCTGGTCGCAGTGCAGCTCGATATATCGAAAGCTTTCGATACCGTGCCCCATGATATATTGGGGCCTGCACTGCGTCGGAAAGGGGTACACGAGCACGTGGTACAGCTCGTGTGCCGGGCATACGAGGATGTGCACACAAATATTCAATATGGTGGGACAACTATCCCAGTCCATCTCCAGCGCGGGGTAAAGCAGGGGGACCCTTTGTCCCCTTTGCTTTTCAACACAATTATGGAGCCACTCCTCCTCGCGTTGGAGAAGCAGCCCGGATACAGGATTACGGAGGAACAAGGTATATCCTGTATGGCCTTCGCGGACGACCTGATATTGGTTGCCCGCGATGTACCACAGGCCAAGAACCTCTTGGCAGTCACAGAGGCATACCTTTCCGCCCTGGGTATGTCTCTATCGGCACCAAAATGCAACGTGGTGCCGACAAGAGGTTCCTACTATGTAGCGGACCCTGGGCTGCTTTTTAGTGGTGGAGAGATTGTCCCGTTCGCGAGTGCGGAGACACGAATTAGATACTTGGGAGTATCCCTTACTCCATGGACTGGGATAGACCTCGGCGACCTCCG
>NW_016970830.1:0-333 GCF_001483705.2 Eufriesea mexicana
TGATGGTCGCTACAGCTCATACGTAGATTAACGGCTATGAAACAAGAGGTTACTCGCTATGGGCACGCTCGACTTTGGCTTCTTACTGACGCACTCTTAGACACTAGCTTAACCCTTTCGCTACCAGAGCCTCAGGAGGAAAACCGCCACCACCAATTGTCATTTATTTTTGTGGAATGTATCTATAACGTTCTAACTAAGTGAAGTTAGCAATTTTACAAGCCGACACGCATAAGTGACACTGGGCTATAGATAATTCCTTTGGTAGCCTCGTCACACATATGTGACACATTTGATTAAAAGGATAATGAACACCCGTCACATATTTGACGC
>NW_016970831.1:0-2096 GCF_001483705.2 Eufriesea mexicana
AACTTTCCCGTCGGACTCTATTGCATTGCAATGGCTACAGCACGCCAAAAGTATCTTTCCTCCATATTTATTCAGGAAAGTTTGCTCATCACGAAACTAGTCGAAAATGTCCATAAAATTGAAGTTTCAAGTAAGATTCTATTGCATTGCAATGGCTATAGAGCGCCTATAGAATATTTCCCCTTCATTTATGCGAGAATGCTTGCTCACCACGATATTAGTCGAAAATGCCAATAAAATTGAACTTTCCTGTCAGATACTACTGCGTTGCAGTGGATATAGAACTCCTATAGAATCTTTCCTACTTATTTATGCGAGAAGGTGTGCTCACCACGATATAAGGCGAAAATGTTAGTAAAATTGTAATTCACAGTCAGTTTCTTTTGCATTGGAATGGCTATATCTCGCCAATTGAATCTTGCCGCTGTATTTATGCGTGAAAGATTGCTCAGCACGATACTAGTAGAAAATGTCAATAAAATTGAACTTTCCAGTCAGTTTCCATTGGATTGCCATGGCTATATCTCGCCAATAGAACCTTTCCCCCTGAAATATGTGAGTAAGCTTGCTCACCACGATATTATTCGAAAATGTCAATAAGGTTGAAGTTTCCAATTAGATTCTATGGCATTGCAATGGCTACAGCTCGCCAATGGTATCTTACCTCTTTATTTATGCAAGAAAGCCTGATCACGACGATATTAGTCGAAAATGTCAATAAAAGTGAAACTTCCAGTCAGATTCTACTGCATTGCAATGGCCATAATACGCCAATAGAAAGTTTCCCCCTCACTTATGTGAGAAAGCTTGCTCACCACGATATTACTCGAAAATGCCGATAAAATTGAACTTTTCTCTTAGATTATATTGCATTGCAACGGCTATAGCACGCCAACGGTGTATTTCCTCCTTATTTATACCAGAAAGTTTGCTCACCGCTATATTAGTGGGAAATATCAATAAAATTGAGCATTACAGGCAGATTAAATTGCATTGCAATGTCTACAGCACGCCAAAAGTATCTATCCCCCTTACTTACTAAGCAAAGCTTGCTCGTGACGATATTAGTCGAAAATGTCAATAAAATTGAACTCTATAGCCACATTCTACTGCACTGCAATGGCTACAGCACGCCAATAGTGTATTTCCTCCGTATTTAAGCGAGAAAGCTTGTTCGCCACTACATTAGTCGAAAATGTCAATAAAATTGAAATTTCCTGTAATAATCTATTGCACTGCAATGGCTATATCACGGCAATAGAATCTTTCCTCGTTATTTATGCGTGAAAGCATGCTCACCGCGTTATTTGTCGAAAATGTCAATAAAATTGTACTTTCCATCCAGATTCTGCTGCATTCCAATGGTTACGGCACGCCAATAGTGTATTTCCTCCTTATTTATGCGAAAAAGATTGCTCACGAAGATATAATTCGAAAATGTCAATGAAATTGAACTTTCCTGCCAGATTCTATTTCATTGAAACGACTACAGCTCGCCAAATGTATCTTTCGCCGTTGTTTATGCGAGAAAGCTTGCTCACCACGATACTAGCCGAAAATTTCAATGGAATTGAACTATCTACACAGATTTTATTGCATTACACTGACTGTAGCACGCCAATAGAATAAATCCTCCTTATGTATGCCTAAAAGCTTGTTCACCACGATATTACTCGAAAATGCCGATAAAATTGAACATTTCTATTAGATTCTAGTCCATTGCAACGGCTATAGCACGCCAACGGTATATTTCCTCCTTATTTATACCAGAAAGTTTGCACACCGCTATATTAGTGGGAAATGTCAATAAAATTGAGCTTTACAGCCAGATTCTACTGCATTGCAATGTCTACAGCACGCAAAGAGTATCTCTCCTGCTTATTTATTCAGGAAAGTTTGCTCACGATGATATTAGTCGAAAATGTTAAAAAAATTGAACATCGTAGTCAGACTCTATTGCATAGCAATGGCTATAGCATGCCAATAGGATCTTTCCTCCTTATTTATGCGAAAATGACTGCTCACAACGATATGAGTCGAAAATGCCGACAAAATTGAACTTTCCAGTCAGATTCAATAGCACTGCAATGGCTATA
>NW_016970832.1:0-1758 GCF_001483705.2 Eufriesea mexicana
ATCTGCCTGGAAAATTCAATTTTATTCTTATTTTCGACTAATATCGTGGTGAGCTAGCACCATTTTATACGTAAGGAGGAGGAATTCCATTGGCCTACTATAGCCATTGCAATGCTGCTGAATCTGGCTGGAAAATTGAATTTCATTTACTTTTTCGACTAATATCGTGGTGAGCTAGCACCATTTTATACGTAAGGAGGAGGAATTCCATTGGCCTACTATAGCCATTGCAATGCTGCTGAATCTGGCTGGAAAATTGAATTTCATTTACTTTTTCGACTAATATCGTGGTGAGCTTACTTTTGTGAATAAATAAGGAAGAGAGATTCAATTGGCGTGCTATAGCCATGGCATTGCTGTAGGATCTCGTTGGAAAATACAATATTAATGACATTTTCGTCTAATATCGTGGAGAGCTAACTTTCTTTCATAAATAAGGAGGAAAGATACTATTGACGTGCTATAGCCATTGCAGTGCTATAGAATCTGCCTGGAAAATTTATTTTTATTGTTATTTTCGACTAATATCGTGGTGAGCTAACTTCCTTGTATACGTATGGAGGAAAATCCTATTGGCCTACTATAGCCATTGTAATGCTATAGAATCTGGCTGGAAAGTTCAATTTTCTTTATATATTCGACTAATATCGTGGTAATCGAATTTTCTTGCATAAATACGGAGGAAAGATTCCAATGGCCTGCTATAGCCGTTGAAATGCAATAGAATCTGCCTGGAAAATTCAATTTTATTGACATTTTCGACATATGTCTCTGAGAGCTATCTCCTTTGCATACGTAAGGAGAAAGGATTCTATTGACGTACTATAACCATTGCAATGCTATATAATCTCGATGGAAAATTCAATTCTATTGACATTTTCGACTAATATCGTGGTGAGCTAATCTTCTTGTATAAATAAGGAGCAAAGATTCTATTCGCCTGCTATAGCCATTGCAGAGCTATAGAATCCGCCTGGAAAATTCAATTTTATATACATTTTCGACTAATGTCGTGGTGAGCTAACTCTCTTGCATAAATGAGGAGGAAAGTCTGTATTGGCGTGCGAAAGCCATAGCAATGCTCCAGAATCTGCCTATAAATTTCAATTTTATCGACATTTTCGTCTAATATCGTGGTGTGTCAATTTTCTTGGGTAAATAAGGAGGAAAGTTTCTGTTGGCGTGCTATAACCATTGCAATGCTATAGAATCTGCCTGGAAAATTCAATTTTATTGTTATTTTCGACTAATATCGTGGTGAGCTAACTCCATTTTATACGTAAGGAGGAGGAATTCTATTGGCCTACTATAGGCGTTGCAATGCTGCTGAATCTGGCTGGAAATTTCAATTTCATTTACTTTTTCGACTAATATCGTGATCATTTACTTTTTCGACTAATATCGTGGTGAGCTAATTTTCTTGCATAAACTAGGAGGAAAGATTCTATTGGCGTTTTATAGCCATTGCAATGCTATTGAATCAGGCTGGAAAATTCAATTTTATTGACATTTTCGAGTAACATCGTGGTGAGCGAATTTTCTTGCATAAATAAGGTGGAAAGATTATATTGGCCTGCTATAACCATTGCAATGCTATAGAATCCGGCTGGAAAATCCAATTTTATTCACATTTACGACATATATCTTTGTGAGCTATCTCCTTTGCATACGTAAGGAGAAAGGACGCTATGGGCTTACTATAGCCATTGCAATGCTATATAATCTGGCTGGAAAACTCAATTCTATTGACATTTTCGA
>NW_016970833.1:0-1386 GCF_001483705.2 Eufriesea mexicana
TTTTCCAACCTGATTCTATGGAATTGCGATGGCTATAGCCCGACAATAGAATATTTCCTCCTTATTTATTCAAAAAACCATGGCCACAACGATATTAGTTGAAAATGTCAATAAAATTTAGTTTTCCTGCCAGACTCTATACCTTTGCTATGGCTATAGCACGCCAATAGAATAGTTCGTCCATATTTATACAAGAAAGTTAGGTGACCTCGATGTTATTCGAAAACATCAATAAAATTGAATTTTCCAGCCGGATTCTATAGCATCGCAATGACTATAGCACGCCAGTAGAACCTTTCCTCCTTCTGTACGCAAGAAAGTTAGGTCATCACGATAGTAGTCCGTAATGTGAATAAAATTGAATTTTCCAGCCAGATTCTATAGCCTTACCATGGCTATAGCAAGCCAATAGTATATTTCACCCTTATTTATGCAAGAAACATAAACGAAGATATCAGTCGAAAATGTCAATAAAAATGAGTTTTCCTACCAGATTCTATAGCATCGCAATGACTATAGCGCGACAGTAGAATCTTACCTCCTTATATATCCGAGAAATTAGGTGACCACAATATTAGCCGAAAATGTCAATAAAATTGAATCTTCCAGCCAGGTCCTATAGCATTGCAATGGCTATAGCACGCAAATAGTATATTTCTTCCTTATTTATGCAAGAAAGTTAGCTGACAACGATATTAGTCGAAAATGTCAATACAATTGAATTTTCCAGCCAGATTCTATAGCATTGCAGTGACTATAGTTCGCCAGTAGAACCTTTACCCCTTCTATATGCAAGAAAGTTAGGTCGCCGCGATAGTAGTCAATAATGTCAATAAAATTTAATTTTCCAGACAGATTCTTAGCATTACCATGGCAATTGCACGCCAATAGTATATTTCACAATTATTTATGCAAGACACTTAGTTCACCACGATATAAGTCGAAAATGTGAATAAAATTGTTCTTTCCAGCCAGCTTCTATAGCACTGCAGCGGCAATAGCACGCCAACAGTATATTTTTTCCTTATTTATGCAGGAAAGTTAGCTCACCACGATATTAGTCGAAAATGTCAATAAAATTGAATTTTCCAGCCAGATTCTATAGCATTGCAGTGACTATAGTTCGCCAGTAGAACCTTTACTCCTTCTATATGCAAGAAAGTTAGGTCGCCGCGATAGTAGTCGATAATGTCACTAAAAATGAATTTTCCGACCAGATTCTATAGCAGTGCAATGGCTATATTACGCCAATAGTATCCTTCCTCCTTATATATCCAAGAAAGTTAGCTCACCAATGTCAGATCACCACGATTGCAGTCGATAATGTCAATAAAATTCAATTTTGCAGCCAGATTATATTGCATCGCAATGTCTATAGCGCGTCAG
>NW_016970834.1:0-2185 GCF_001483705.2 Eufriesea mexicana
ATGTGCGTATGTGCCTATGCATGTATGTATGTGTGAGTGTATGGGTTTGTGTATGGATGTATGGATGTATGGATCGATCGCTGTATGTATGGGTGGATTATGGATGGGTGGATGTACGGATGGGTGGATGTATGGGTGGGTGGATGTATGAATGCATGGATGTATGGATGTATTTATGGATGTTTGTATGGATGTATGTATGGATGTATGCATGGATGTATGTACGGATGAATGTATGGTGGTATGCATGGATGTACATATGTGTGTTTTTATGGATGTATGTATTGATGTATGAGTATGGATGGATGGATGGATGGTTTGATGGATTGATGTATGGATGGATGGATGTATGGGTCGGTGGATGTATGGATGGGTGGTCGTACGGATGGATGGATGTATGGATGGATTGTGTTATGGATGGACGGACGTACGGATGCATGGCCGTATGGGTGTGAATAGGTATGGATGTATGGGTGGGTGGATGTATCGAAGAATGGAAGTACGAATGGATGGATCTATCGATATATGGATGGTGGATGTATGGATGTATGGATGGATGGATGAATGGATGAATGGATGGATGGATGTATGTATTGATTTATGTATGGATGTAATGACGGATTGATCGATTGGTGGATGGACGTATGTATGGATGTATGTATTGATGAATATATGGTTGTACATATGGATGTATGTATGGATGTTTGCATGGATGTTTGTATGGGTGTTTTTGTGGATGTATGTGTGGATGTATGGATGGACGTATTTTAGGATGTATGTATGGATGTATGTATGGTCGAATGTATGGGTGAATGTATGGATGTATGTATTGATGTATGTATGTATGGACGGATGAACGGATGCATGGTTGTATGTATAGATGTATATATGGATGTTTGTGTTTCTGTATGTATGGATGTATTTATGGATGTATGTAAGAATGTATGTATGGATGTATGTATTGGTGAATGTACATGTGTATGTATGTATCTGTGTATTGATGTGTGTATGCATGCATGGAAGGATGGATGGATTGGTGGATGGATGTATGGTTGGAAGGTTGTAAGGATCGATGGATGTATGGATGGGTTGATGTATAGATGGATGGATGTATGGGAGGATGTATGTAAGGATGGACGGATGTACGGATGGATGGATTAATGAATGTATGTATGTATGAATGTATGGATGTATGGTTGTACGGATGTACGCATGGATGGATGTATGGATGTATGGATGTATGAATGTATTGATGTGTGAGTGTATGAATCGATGGGTGGATGGACGGAAGTATGGATAAATGGATTTTTGAATGAACGGATGCGTGGATGGGTGGATGAACGGATGCGTGGATGGGTGCTTGGGTGTATGGATGGATGGATGGATGGATCGATCGATGTATGGATCTTTGTATGGATGTATGTATGGATGTATGCATGGATGTATGTATGTATGTATGTATGCTTGTATGCATGGATGTATAAATGTGTGTTTTTATGGACATATGCATGCATGTATGTATGGATGTATGTAAGGTTGCATGTCTAGGTGTATGTATGGATGAATGTTTGGGAGTATGTATGGACGTGTGTATGGATGGATGAGTGTGTTTGTGGATGGAATTATGGATGTATGGGTGTGTTGATTTATGGATGTATGGATGGATGCATGTATGAATGTATGTATGTATGTATGTATGGGTGTTTGAATGTATGGAAGTATTTGATTTAAGTATGTATGTATGTATGCATGTATGGATGTATTGATTTACGCATGTATGGATGTACGGATGCATGGATATATTGATACGTGGGTGGATGAATGGTTGGGTGGATGACCGGAAGAACGGATGTTTGTATGGATGTATGTATTGATGTATCTATGGATGTAGGTATGGACGTATGTATGGATGTTTGTGTGGATGTATGTATGGTTGTATGTATGGATGTATATATGGATGTATGTATGGATGTATATAGAGATGAATGTATGCGTGTATGTATGGATATGTGTATTGATGTGTGTTTGGATGCATGGATGGATGGATGGATTGGTGGATGAATGTATGGATGGTTGGATGCTTGGATGGATGGATGTACGGAAGTATGTATGTAAGTATGGCTGTTTGTGGGTATGTATGTATGGATGTTTGAATGTATGGATGTGTTTGAGTTATATATGTATG
>NW_016970835.1:0-833 GCF_001483705.2 Eufriesea mexicana
CTTGTCTCTGTGGAGGCAAGAAGTTGTGGTCTCGTCGTGTCCTTTATATTTCGGTTACATTTGCATATGTTACGTTTGGCTAGCTTAGGACAGGATACGCTAACTTTTGCGATATACACTGCTATTCGACGGACATCTGCGCTCTAATATGCTCTAATATGCTTTGCTAGGCCCCAACGAGGCCATTAATAGAGGTCGCTGCAGGTTACATTGGTTGATTCTATTTTCGCTTAGTCTAGGATTGCGGCAGCCTTGACTTCTCTGCTTTACATTGCTATTCGTTGAATTTCTGCTTTCTACTGTACCCGAACGTTCTCCGCTTGGATCTGGGGATCCCAGCAATATATGTTTCATCGCGTTATATTGAGTGACACTACGTTGGGACAGGTAAGGATAGGTCAGGTTAGGATAGGGTATCTTTCACTTTTGTGCTTTGCACTGCAGTGAGGTGTATTCTGCGCTCTACTGTGCTCCAGTATACTCTGCTTGGCTCCGGAGAGGCCAGAAATAGAGGTCGCGGTGCTTTTCGTTGAGATAGGTTGCGCCTGATTTGTTACGATTGACTCTGTCAGGATAAGGTAACTTTGACTGCTGTGCTGTACAGTGCAGTGCGGCGGATTCCTGCACTGTACAGTGTTCTAACATTTTCTGCTTGGCCCTGTGGAGCCCAGCAATATTGGTCTCGGCACCTTAGGCTGAGTTAGGTTACGTTCGGATAGTTTAGGATAGGTTAAGTTCATTTCGGTAGGGGTAGCTTTGACTTTCGCGCAATAAACTGTTGTTCAGTTGATTTCTGCGTTCGACTGTGCTCTGTTATATTCTGCTTGTCCCTG
>NW_016970836.1:0-1213 GCF_001483705.2 Eufriesea mexicana
CGACCTAACATAACATCACCAAACGCAGCACAGCTATACTAACCAAACATGGCATAAATCAATGTAACGTGCCGCGAAATCTGTTGATGGCCTTCGTGGAGACAAGCAGAGTATATTAGAGCACATCAGAGCGCAGAAATCAACCGGATAGCAGTGTATAGCACATAGGCCGATGTATCATGTCCTGACATAGCCAAACGAGACGTAACCAAACGTAACATAACCCAACCTAAAAGGATAAGACCACTATTGCTCGCCGCCCCAGAGTCGAGCAGTGTATAGTAGAGTAATGTTGAGCGCAGTATTCCACAGACTAACAGCGTATGGCACAAAGGTGGAGAATGCCCTAACCAAACCTTGCACAACCTGACCTAAACAAACGTAGTATAACTCAACATAACGTGCCGCGGCCGCTGTTGATGGCATTCGTAGAGACAAGCAGAGCATATTGGAACACAATAGAGCACAGTGATCCAACGAATAGCAGTGTATAGCACAAAATTCAATGTAGCCCGTCCTAACCTAGCAAAACGTAACACACCCAAGCGGAAATCAACCCAACCTAACACGACGGGACCGCCATCGCTGGCCACACAGAGCCAAGCAGAACATATTAGAGCACAGTAGGGCGCAGAAAACAACCGAATAGCATTAAATGGCACAAGAGTCTAAGCTATTCTGTCCAAACATGGCCGTACTTGTCATATGCAAACGTAGCCTAAATAAGCCAAACGCGCCGAGGCCCGTACAGCTGGTCTCCCCAGAGCTAAGCAGGAAACGTTAGAGCGCAGTAGAGAACAGAACTCTGTGAATAGCAGTGTATAACACAGAGGTCTTGACTGTCCTACCCTAACCTCACCCAACGTAACATAACCAAACGTGGTGTAGCTCAACCTCACGTGACGAGACCACTATTGCTGGCCTCCACAGTGCCAAGCGGAACATGTTGAAGCACATTAGAGGGCAGAGATCCACCGAATAGCAGTGTAAAGCACGAAAGTCTATGTAGCCTATCCTAACCTAGCCAAACGTGACACAACCGAACGTAGCCTAGCACAACATAATATGACAAGACCACTACTCTTGGCCTCCACAGAGACAAGCAGAATGCGCCGGAGCACAGTAGAGCGCGGAAAAACACCGCATTGCAGTGTGTAGCACAAAAGTCGGATATACCCTAACGTAACCTGACCTAACGTGACACAACCAAGCG
>NW_016970837.1:0-825 GCF_001483705.2 Eufriesea mexicana
GCAGTAGAATCTGACTGGAAAGTTCATTTTTATTAACATTTTCGACAAATATCGCGGTGAGCATGCTTTTATGCGTAAAGAACGTGGCAAGATTCTATTGGATTGCTGTAGCCATTGCACTGCAATAGAATCTGCCTGAAAAGTTCAATTTTATTGACATTTTCGACTAATACCTTGTTGGGCAAGCTTTTCTGCGAAAATAAGTGGGGCAGATTCCACTGGTTTGCTGTAGACATTCCATTGCATTAGATACTGCACGGAAAACTCAATCTTATTGACATTTTCGTTTAATATTGCGGTGAGCACACCTTTCTGCGTAAATAAGGTGGAAAGATTAGATATGTTTGCTATAGCCATAGCATTGCAATAGAATCTGGCTGAAAAGCTTTATTTTATTGATAATTTCGACTAATACCGTGGTGGGGAACATATTCTACGTAAATAAGGAGGAAAGATCCCATTGGTTCGTTATAGCCATTGCATTGCAATAGAATCTGACTGAAAAGTTCAATTTTATTGACATTTTCGACCAATATTGTGGTGAGCAAGCCTTTCTGCGTAAATAAGAAGGAAAGATTCTATTGGTTAGCTATAGCCATTATAGCCATTCCATTGCAATAGAATCTGACAGGAAAGTTCAATTTTATTTACATTTTCGACTAATATCGTGTTGAGGAATGTTTTCTGCACAAATAACGGGGGAAGATTCCAGTGGTTTGCTGTAGATATTGCATTGCATTAGATGCTGCCCTGAAAAATCAGCCCTATTGACATTTTCGTCTAATATTGCGGTGAGCATACCTTTCTGCGTAAATAAGGTGGAAA
>NW_016970838.1:0-240 GCF_001483705.2 Eufriesea mexicana
GCAATGATATAGAATCTTGCGGGAAAATTCAATTTTATTGACATTTTAGACTAAAGCGTTGTGAGCAAACTTCCTTGCATAAGTAAGGAGGAAAGATACTTTTGGCCTGCTATAGCCATTTCAATGCTGCAGAATCGGGCAGGAAAGTTCAATTTTATTGACATTTTCGATTAATAACTTGGTGAACTAGCTTCCTGGCATATGTATGGAGGACAGATCCTTTTGGCGTGCTATAGCCAT
>NW_016970839.1:0-818 GCF_001483705.2 Eufriesea mexicana
GTGAGTTAACTTTCTAGCATAAATAAGGAGGAATGATTCTATTGGCGTGCTATAGGCATTGCAATGCTGTAGAATCTGGCCGGAAAAATCAATTTTATTGACATTTTCGAGCAATATCGTGGTGAGCTAACTTCCTTGCATAAGTAAGGAGGAAAGTTACTTTCGGAGTCCTATCGTCATTGCAATGCTGCAGAATCTGGCTGGAATGATCAATTTTACTGACATTTTCGACAAATATCGTGATGAGGAACCTTTCTTGCATAAACAAAGAGGAAATATTCTATTGGCATGCTATACCCTTTGCAATGCTATAGAATCTGGATGGAAAGTTCAATTTTATTGACAGTTTCGGCTAATGAGTTTCGGCTAATGTCGTGGTGAGCTAGCATCCTCGCATAAGTATAGGGTAAAGATCCTTTTGGCGTACTATACCCATTGCAATGCTGTAGAATCTGGCCGGAAAATTCAATTTTATTTCCATTTTCGACTGAAATGGTGTTGAGCTAACTTTCTTCCATAAATCAAGATGGAAGATATTGCTGGTAAGCTATAGGCATTGCAATGCTATAGAATCTTTCTGGAAAATTCAATTTTACTGACATTTTTGACGAATTTCGCGGTGAGCCAACTTCCTTGCATAAGTAAGGAGGAAAGATACTTTTTGCGTGCTCTAGCCATTGCAATGCAGCAGAATCTGCCTGGAAAGTTCAATGTTATTGACATTTTCGGCTAATGCCGTGGTGAGCTAGCATCCATGCATAAGTATGGAGGAAAGATCCTTTTGGCGTACTATAGCAATTGCAATGCAGAAGAATCTG
>NW_016970840.1:0-6283 GCF_001483705.2 Eufriesea mexicana
GCCCCAGAGTCGAGCAGAGTAGAGTAAGGCAACGTAGAGCGTAAAGACCCGCCGAATTGCGGCATACAGCACAAAAGTCAAAGATACCCTATCATACCCTATCCAAAGGTAGTACAACCGACCGCAATATAACTTAACATAACGCGCCGCGGCCACTGTTCCTGGCCTCCCCAGAGCAAAGCAGAGAATACTAGATCACAGTAGAGCGCAGGAGTGCGCTGAACAGCAGTGTACAGTACAGAAGCCAAAGCCATCCTGACCAAACCAGACCAAACATAACCAAGACAAACGCAGAATAACTAAACCTAAGCGGCCGAGACATCTATTCCTGGCCTCCGCAGAGCCAGGCGGAATATGCTAGAGCACAGTGGCGGGCTGGAATCTTCCGAGTGACTGTGTACAGCACGAAAGTCATGATGTTAAAGGAATCCTAACCTAACCAGGTCTAACCTAACCGAATAAA
The DNA here is from genome assembly GCF_001483705.2 of Eufriesea mexicana. NCBI lineage: Eukaryota > Metazoa > Arthropoda > Insecta > Hymenoptera > Apidae > Eufriesea > Eufriesea mexicana. The sequence continues at coordinate 464 of NW_016970840.1, forward strand.
GCATGGAATAACTAAGCCTAACGAGACGAGACCACTATTGCTGGTACCACCAGGGCCGAGCATAGCAAAGTAGAGGCATTGAGAGCGCAGAAATCCGCCGAATAGCAGAGTATAGCAAAAAAGTCAAGGTTACCCTATCCTTACCCTACCAAACGCAACATAACTCGACCTAACGTGCCTCGACCAAAATTGTTGGCACGCCGAGAGTCATGCGGAGCATAGCAGAGCAATGCAGGGTGCAGAAATACACCGAATAGCTGCGCATAGCATGAGTGTCGAAGCTATCAGAACAAAACGATACATAACGTAACCTAACCTAGCGAAACCGAATCCATCCAAACGTGCCACGACCACTATCACTGGTCTTCCGATAGAGAGCAGAGGATATCAGAGCAACGCAGATCGCAGGTGTCGGCCGAATAGGAGTGTACAGCGCAATAATCAAAGCTATAATTTCCAGGCATGACCAAACAAAGCCGAGCCAAACGTAACATAGCTCGTACTAACTTGCCGGGACCAGAGTTGCTGGCCTCCCCAGGGTCAAGCAGAGCCAACTAGAGTACAGTAGATCGCAGAAGTCCACCGTACAGCAGTGTATAGCATAATAGTCAAAGTTATACTATTTTAACCTCGCCAAACCTTACGTGGCCAAACGTTCCGCGGCAAAACCTAACGTGACGCGACCACCATACCTGGCGTCCCCAGAGACAAACAGAGCGCGGAAGCGCAATCAAGAGCGCAGGAGTCCATGCAATAGCATTGCCAAGCTTCAAAGTCAACGCTCTCCCAAACTTATCCCACGTAAGGTAAGTTAACCAAGAGTAATGTATCTCAAACTATCGTGCCGCGACCGCCATTGCTGGTCTCCTCAGGACCATGCAAAACACATCAGACGAGAGTAGGGCGCAGAAATCCGTGAAATCGCAGTGAATGGTGGAAGAGTCAATGGCGTCCAAACCTAATCCAGGCAAACAAAAGCTAACCAAACGTAATCTAGCTCAGCCTAACATGCCGCGGCATCTATCTCTGGCCTCGCCAGAGCGAAGCAGAGGATATTAGAGCACAGTCGCGCGGAGAAATCCATCGAATGGCAGTGTATTGAACAAAAGTCAAAGCTATGCTCTTCTAGTCGGACCAAACGCTGCATAAATAAACGTAACGTATCCAAATAAGGGGAGCCACGACCATTATTGCTGGCCTCACCACAGCCAAGCAGAGTATATGAAAGCAGAGTAGCACGCTGAAATATACCGGATAGCAGTGTACAGCACAAAAGTCAAAGCTATCCCCACCAAACGTAGCCAAGCATAGTCTAACTAAGCGTATCATGACAAAGCCTAACATGCGGCGACCTTCATTCGTGGCTTCCGCAGAGACAGGCGGAACATATTAGATGAAAGTGGAGCGCAGAAGTCAATAGAATGGCAGTGAATAGCAGAAAGTTCAAAGCTATCCATACCTAACCCGTGCTAACATAGCTTATCCGAATGTAAAATAACTCAACCTAACATGCCGCGGCCACTATTTCTTGCCACCCAAGAATAATTCGCGGCATATTGGTGCACAGCAGGCAGCAGAAATACACGGAAGTACGGGGCATATCACGAAAGTCACTGTCACACTATCCAAACTTAACCCAATATAACCCAATCAAACGTAACCTAACAAAATCTATCGTGCCGCGACGACCATTGCTGGCCTCCTGAGCGTCGAGCAGAGTATAGTAGAGCAATGTAGAGCGCAGAAATCCACCGAACACCAGTGTATAGCAGAAAAGTCAAAGTTACCCTATCCTTACCTAACCAAACGGTATATAATTCAGACTAGCGTGCCGAGGCCACAATTGCTGGCCAACGCAGAGCAATGCAGAACATATTGGAGGACGGTATACTGCAGAAGTCATCGGTATAGCGGTGAACAGTGCGAAAGTCAATGCTATCCTATCCTAACCTGGCAAAACGTAACATCGCTGAACGTAGCATAACTTAGACTAACGTCATGTGGCCACAATTGCTGCCCTCGCCAGAGCCAAGTAGAACATGTTCGAAGGGAGTAGTGCGCAGAAATCAATAGAATCGCAGTGCATAGCACAGTAGTCGAAGCTACCCTCTCCTATCCTAGCGACACGTAGCGTAACCGAACACAGGTCAACTGAACCTAACATGCCGAGAGCACTATTGCTAGCCTCCCCATCGCCATGCAGCACATATTAGAGGAGAGTAGGGCGCAGAAATCCATAGAATCGCAATGCATGGAACAATAGTCGATGATACCCTCTCCCAGCGTAACCATACGTAACACAACCGAAACTATCCTAACACAGCCTTACGTGCAGAGACCAGTGTAGTTATCCCCCCAGAGCCGAGCAGAATATGCTAGAGCACTGTAGAGAGCTGAAATCCACGGAATAGCAGAGTGCAGCGCGAAAGTCAAAGCTATCACCTCCTTATATAATCAACCTTAGTATGAACGAACGTAGCGTAACACGGACTGGGGAGCCACGACCAGTATCGCCGGCCTCACGAGAGCCGAGCAGAGCGTTGCAGAGCAACGCAGGGCGCTGAAACCGACAGAAAAGCAGCATATAGCACAAAAGTCAAAGCTATCCCCACCAAGCACAACCAAACATAACATAACCAAACGTAGCATAAAAAAGCCTAACGTGACGAGAGTACAATTGCTGGATTCCCAGAGAGAAACAGAGCATATTAGTGCAATGAAGAGCGCAGTAATCCAACGAATAGCAGTGTATAGCTCAAAAGTCAGAGCCACGACCTCCTAACCTAGCTGATGGTAACATCACCGAACGTGACATAATTCAACCTATCATGTCGCGACCGCAATTGCTGGCCTCCCAAGAACCGCGTAGGGTACAGTAGAACAGCGATGAGAGCAGAAGTCCACAGAATAGCAGTTTAGAGCACAAAAGTTTAAGCTATCTTCTCCAAACCAAACAAAACGTGACATAGCCAAACGCAACATACCTCAGCCTAACGTGCCGAGAGCACTTCTGCTGTCATCCCCATAGCCAAGCAGAGCATATTAGAGCGCAGTAGAGCGCACGTAACATCGGTATAGCAGTGTACGGCACAAAAGTCAAGGCTATCCTATCGAAACCTGACCAAACGTAACGTAACCAAACGCAACCTAACATAAACTTACGTGCTGAGGCCAGTATTGCTGGCATCCCCAGAGCCACGCAGAATATACTGGAGCACAGTAGAGTGCGTAAGCCCACAGAATAGCGGTGTGTAGCATAAGGGTCAAAGCTATCCTATCCTAAACTATCCAATTGTAACATAACCAAACCCGGCATAGCAAAACGTATCGTGCCGCAACAACTATTGCTGGATTCCCCAGAGACGAGCAGAGTGTACGAGAGCAACGAAGAGCGGAGAAATAAACCGAATAGCAGTATATACCACAAAAGTCAAAGATATCCTGACATAACATCGCCTAAAGCAACCTAACCGAACGTAACCCTACTCGCCATAACGTGCCGAGACCACTGTTGCTGTCTTCCCCACAGCTGAGCAGAACACATTAGTGGGGAGTAGGCCGCAGAAATCCATAAAGTCGCAGTGAATACCTGAAAGGTCAGATGTACTCAAACCTAACCCAAACAAATGGAACATAACCAAACATAGCATAACTCAAGCTAACGTGCCGAGACCGCTATTGCTGCAATCTCCAGAGCAGAGCAGGACGTACCAGAACACAGTAGAGCGCAGAAATCCACCGAATAACAGTGTACAGAGCAAAAGCTAAAGCTATCCTGACCAAACATAGCCGAAACCAACATAACCGAACGTAACTTGGCTCGACATAAAGTGCACAGACCGCTATTGCTGGCCTTCGCAAAGCCAAGCTGAAAATGATAACGCACTGCAGGGAGCAGAAATCCACCAAATAGCAGACTATGGCACTAAAGTCTATGCTGCACTCTCCTAACATAACCAAGCGTAATATAACGAAACGTGCCGCAACCACAATTTATGGCCCCCACAGAAACAAGCGGAACACGTTAGTGGAGAGTAGAACACAGAAATCCATATAATCGCAGTGTTTATCACAAAAGTCGAAGCTACCCAAGCCTAACGCAAAACAACAGAACATAACCACTCTCAGCCTGACTCAACCAAACGTGGCAAGACAGCTACTGTTGCCCACCCCAGTGCCAAGAAGAACATGCTAGAGCGCAGCAGGGCGCAGAATTCCACCGAATAGCAGTGTACAGCACAAAAGTTAAAGCTATCCTCACAAAACTTAGCCCGACCCAACCTAACCGAAGCTAGCCTGACACGTCATAACGTGCCACGAACAATATTGCTGGCCTCGACATTGCGAAGCATAAAATATTAGAACACTGCAGGCCGCAGAAATCCACCTAATACCAGACAGTAGCACTATAGTTCAAGGTATCCTCTCCTAGCCTAGAGAATCGTAACATACTCAAATGTATCCTAGCTTACACTAACAAGCCATGACCACTATTTCTGTCCTCCACAGGGTAAATCTGGGCATACTAGATCACAGTAGTGCGCAGAAAAGCAATGAATTCCAGTGTGCAGCAAAAAGTTAAAGCTATTCTGACCAAACATTGCATAACCAAAACTAACCAGACGTAACCTGAATCAACATAATGTGCCGGGAGCACTATTGCAGGCCTTCCCAAAGCCAAGCTGAAATATTAAAGCTCTGTAGGGAGCAGAAATCCAGCTAATACCAGAACATAGCACTAAAATCAAAGGCATCCTCTCCTTTCGTAACCAAGCGTAGCGTAACCAAACGTAACCCAGCTCAACTTAACGTGCCGCGACCACTATTGCCGGCTTCCCCATAGCCAAGCAGAACACAATAGTGGGGAGTAAGACGCAGAAATACATAAAATCTCAGTGTTTATCTGTTAAGTTAGTGTTACACAAACCTAAAGCAAACAAACACAACATAAACAAACATAGCATAGCCCAACCTAACGTGCCGTGACTGCTGTTGCGGCCCTCCCCAAAGCGGAACAGGACGTACCAGAGAACACTAGAGCGCAGAAATCTACCTAGTAGTAGTGTACAGCACAAAAGTTAAAGCTACACTTACCAAACATGCCCTAATCCAAACTAGCCGCACGTAACCTAACCCAACACAACGTGCCGAGACGACTATTGCTGTCCTTCCCAGAGCCAAGCTGAAATTATTAAAGCAGAGTAGGGAGCAGGAATCCGCCTAATAGTAGACTACAGCACTGGAGACAAAACTATCTCCGCCTAACGCAGCCAATCTTAACATGACCGAACCTGACCTAACTCAACTCAACGTGCCGCGACTACTATTGCTGTCCTCCCCAGAGTCAAGCGGAACATGCTAGTTGAGAGTAGAGCGGGGAAAGCTATATAATCGTAGTGTATATCAGAAAAGTCAAAGCTACCCAAGCCTAACTCAACCGAACACAACGTAGCCAAACGTAGCCTAACCCAACTTAACGTGCTGAGACTGCTATTGCTGGCCTTCGCGGAGCCAAGCTGAAAATATTAGGGCTCAGTGGGGTGCAGAAATCCACCTAATAGCAGACCATGGCATTAAAGCCCAAGCTACCCTCTCCTAACCTAGAGAATCGTAACATATCCAAATGTATCCTTGCTTACACTAACGTGCCGCGACTACTGTTGCTGCCATACACAGGACCATCCTGGACATGCTGGAGCACTGTAGAGCGCAGGAATCCACCGAATATCAGCGAACACCACGATAGCCGAAGCAAGTCATATGTAAACCAAACCAGCATAACCTAACCAAACGTAGCGTAACTCAACCTAATGTGCGGAG
>NW_016970841.1:0-426 GCF_001483705.2 Eufriesea mexicana
CAGGTCAGGTCTGGTCCCCTCTGGACAGGTCAGGTCAGTGCAGTTCAGGTAAGGAGAGGGAAGATCAGGTCATTTCAGGTCAGGCCACGAAAGGCCAGGTCAGGTAAGGTCAGTTCAGGTCCGGTCAGGACAGGTCAGGTCATGCCAGGTCAGGTCAGGTCGGGTCAGTTCAGGGCATTGAGGGTCAGGGAAAGCCAGGTCAGGTCAGTTTAGGTTAGGCTTCGTTAGGTTAGGTCTGGTTAGATAAAGTTACGTTACGTCGCGTTAGTTTAGGTTACGTTTGGTTAGGTTAGGTTAGGCTAGGTTTGATAATGCTATGTTAGGTAAAGTTTGGGTAGTTTAGGTTAGGTTAGGATTTGCAATGTTAGGTTAGGGAAGGTTAGGGTAGGACTGGTTAGGTTAGGTTAAGTTAGGTTTTGCAAAGTT
>NW_016970842.1:0-363 GCF_001483705.2 Eufriesea mexicana
CGCAGTGGAGTGAATGGCACAAAATCATGAGCTACCCTGGCCTAACCTAACCATACGTAACACTACCAAACGCAACCTAACAGCCTATCAAGCCGAGAGCACCACTGCTGGCCACCCCATAGCCAAGCATAATATACTAGAGCACAGTCGAACGCTGTTGTCCGCCGAATAGCAGTGTATAACAGAGACGTCGAAGCCATTCTAACCAAACTTAACCTGCCCTGATCAAGCCGAAATTAACCTAACTCGAAGAAATATGCCACAACCGCTATTTCATGCCTCCCCAGAGACAAGCAGATCCTAGTAGAGTAATGCAGAGCGCAGATATCGACCGAGAAGGAGTGTACAGCGCAAATACCAAAG
>NW_016970843.1:0-2488 GCF_001483705.2 Eufriesea mexicana
TAGCCATTGCAATGCTATAGAATCTGCCTGGAAATTATAATTTTTTTCACATATACGACTATTGTCGTGGTGAGCTTACTTTCTTGCGTAAATAAGGAGGAAAAATTCCATTGGCTTGCTATAGCCACTGCAGTGCAACAGAAACTGGCTGGAAAATATAATTACATTGACAAGTTCGACTAATATCGGGGTGAGCTGTCTTTCTTGCATAAATAAGGAGGAAAGACTCTATTCTCGCGCTATATCAATTGCAATGCTATAGAATCTGGCTGGAAGTTTCAATTTTAATCACATTTAAGACTAACGCCGGGTTGAGCTGACATTCTTGCGTAAATAAGGAGGAAAAATTCCATTGGCGTTCTATAGCCCCTGCAGTGCTACAGAATCAGGCTGGAAAATGTAACTTTATTAACATATTCGACTAATATCGTGGTGAGCTATCTTTCTTGCACAAGTAAGGAGGTAAGATTCTATTGGCGTGCTACGGCCACTGCAGTGCTACAGAATCTGGCTGGAATATATAATTATATTGACATGTTCGACTAACATCGGGGTGTGCTAACTTTCTTTCATAAATAAGGAGGAAAGATTCTATTGGAGTGCTATAGCTGTTCCAATCCAATAGAATCTGGCTGGAAGATTCAATTTGATTGACAATGTGAGCTAATATCGCGGTGACCTAACTTTCTTGCATAAGCATGGAGGAAAGATTCTATTGGCGTGCTATGGCCATTGTAGTGCAATAGAATCTGGCTGGAAAATCCAATTCTATTTGCATTCTCGAATAATATCGTGGTAAGCGAACTATCTTGCATAAATAAGGAGGAAAGATTCTATTGGCGTGCTATAGCCATTGCAATGCTATAGAATCTTGCTGGAACATTATATTTTCTTGACATTTTCGACTAATATCGTCGTGAGCTATCTTTCTTGCATAAGTAAGGAGGAAAGATTCTATTGGCGTGCTACAGCTGTTCCAATCCAATAGAATCTGGCTGGAAGATTCAATTTTATTGACAATGTGAGCTAATATCGCTGTGAACTAACTTTCTTTCGTAAATAAGGAGGAAAGATTCTGTTGGCGCGCTATAGCCGTTGCAATGCTATAGAATCTGGCTGGAAGCATCAATTTTATTCACATTTACGACTAATGCCGGGTTGAGCTGACATTCTTGCGTAAATAAGGAGGAAAAATTACATTCGCGTTCTATAGCCACTGCAGTGCTACAGAAACTGGCTGGAAAATATAACTTTATTGACATTTTCGACTAATATCGTGTTGAGCTAGCTTTCTTGGATAAATATGGTGGAAAGATTCTATTGGCCTGCTATAGCCAATGGAATGCTATGGAATCTAGCTGGAAAATTCAATTTGCTTGCCATTGTCGACTAATATCGTGGTGAGCTAGTTTTCTTGCATAAGTAAGGAAGCTAAGATACTATTGGCGTCCTATAGGCATCGCAATGATATAGAATCTTCATGTAAAATTAAATTTTATTGACATTTTCGGATATTATCGTGGTGAGTTAACTTCGTTGCATAGATAAGGAGGAAAGACCCTATTGGCGTGCAATTGCCATAGAAATGCTATAGTACCTGGCTGGAAAATCCAGCTTTATTAACATTTTCCTCAAATTTCGTGGTTAGCTATCTTTCTAGCATAAAAAAGGATGGAAGATTCTATTGGCGTACTATAGCCATTTCAATGCTATAGAATCTTGCTGGAACATTAAGTTTTGTTGACGTTTTCTACTGATATCGTGGTGAGCTAACTTCGTTGCATAAATAATGTGGATAGATCCTATTGGCATGCTACAGCCGTTGCAGTGCTACAGAATCTGCATGGAAAATTCAATTTAATTGACATTTTCAAATAATATCGTGGTGAGCTGACTTTCTTGCATAAATAAGAAGGGAATGCTCCATTGGTGTGCTATAGCCACTGCAGTGCTACAGAATCTGTCTGGAAAACTTTATTACATTGGCATGTTCGACTAATATCGTGGAGAGCTATCTTTCTTGCATTAATAATGTGGATAGATTCTATTTGCGTGCTATAGCCGTTGCAATGCTATAGAATCTGGCAGGAATATTCAATTTTATAGACATTGTCATCTAATATCGTGATGACCCAACTTTCTTGCATAAGCATGAAGGAAATATTCTAATGGCGTGCTATGGCCACTGCAGTGCTACAGAATCTGGCTGGTACATTATATTTTGTTGATATTTTCGACTAATATCAGGGTGAGCTAACTTTCTTTCATAAGTAAGGAGGAAACACTCTATTGGCGTGCAATTGCCATCGCAATAAAATAGAATCTGCATGGAAAATTCAATAATATCGACATTTTCGACTAATATCGTGCTGTGCGAACTTTCTTGCATAAATAAGGTGGAAAAATTACATTGGCGTGCTATAGACATTGCAATGCTATGGAATCTGGCTGGAAAATTCAATTTTATTGACATTGTCGACTAATATCG
>NW_016970844.1:0-716 GCF_001483705.2 Eufriesea mexicana
GCAACCTGACTAAACATAATCTAACCTAACCAAACGTAACTTGCCGCGATCACTATTATGTTAGAGTTCTGTGGTTAAGTTAGGCATGGTTCGGTTTGGATGGCCATGACCTTCGCCTATACACTGCGTTTCTATGGATTTCTGAACTCTCCCCTCCCATAATCTGTGCTGCTCGTCTCTGGGGTGGTCAGCAGTAGTGGTCACGGCACGATAGGTTAAGTTAGGCTGCGTTTGGCTATGTAACGCTTTGCTACGTTGGGACAGTATAGCAATGACTTCTTCGCTGCGCGCTGCTATTCGGAGAGTTTCTGCACCCTTCTGTGCCCTAATGTTTTCTACTTGTCTCTAGGGAGGCCAGAAATTGTGGTCTCGGCACGTTAGGTTGTTTTCGGATACGTTTGGTTGGATAATGTTACGCTAAATTCGGTTAGGACAGCTTTGACTTTCAGCAGTTCCTCGGGGATTCCTGCGCTCGTCTATTCTCTGCAACATTCTGCTTGGACCTGTGGAGCACAGCAGCAGTTGTCTGAACACGGTTGCTTGAGCAATGCTACTTTTTGTGATGTGAAGGTTTGCTATGTTAGGATAGCATTGTTGTGACTTTTGTGCTGCACAATGTTATTCAGTGGATTTCTGCGCTCTACATTGCACTGCTACCCTCTGCTTGGTCCTGTGGACGCCGGGAATAGTGTCCGTGGCACTCTTGTTTGGGTAAA
>NW_016970845.1:0-615 GCF_001483705.2 Eufriesea mexicana
TAGGATGGCTTTGACTTTTGTGCTATACGCTGCTATTCAGTGGACTCCCGCGCCCTACTGTGCACTTGCGTATACTGCTTGGCCATGGAGAGGCCAGCAGTATTGGCCCCTGCACGTGTGTTTGAATTAGGTTCCGCCTGTTTGCGTTACGTTTCGTATGGTTGGTATAGAATAGCTCCGACTTTTGTGCTATACACTGGTATTCGGTGGATACCTTCGCTCTATACTGCTCTACTATACTCGCCTCGACCATCGCGATGCCAGCAATAATGGTTGTGGCAGGATATGTTTAGTTATGTAATGCTTAGTTAGGCTAGGTTAGATTAGGCTTGGTTAGGGTAGCTTCGACTTTTTTGCTGTGCACTGCTATCCGGTGAATTTCTGCGCTCTACGTTGCTCTAATGTGCCCTGCGTTCCTCTGGGCTGGTCAGCAGTATTATTCCCGGCACGTCATGTCCAGTTAGGCTGCGTTCGGTAAGGTTATGTTTGGATATCACTGAATTTTGTGGTATACACTGATATACGGCGGATTTCTGCGATCTGCTGTGCTCTACTATGTTCTGCTTGGCTCTGGGGTGGACAGCAATATTCGTCTCGACAAGCTAGGATGAGGTA
>NW_016970846.1:0-911 GCF_001483705.2 Eufriesea mexicana
AGATTCTACAGCATTCCAATGGATATAGCACGCAAAAAGAATCTTTCCTCCTTATTTATGCAAAAAGTTAGCTGACCACAATATTAGGCGGAAATGTCAATAAAATTGAATTTACCAGCCAGATTCTACAGCATTGCAATAGATATAGCACGCCAAAAGTGTCTTTCCCCCTTAGCTATGCAAGGAAGATAGCTCATCACGGTGTTAGTCGGAAATGTCAATAAAATTGAATTTACCAGCCAGATTCTACAGCATTGCAATAGATATAGCACGCCAAAAGTGTCTTTCCTCCTTAGCTATGCAAGGAAGATATCTCATCACGGTGTTAGCCGAAAATGTCAATAAACTTGAACTCTCTAGACAGATTCTACAGGACTGCAATGGCTATAGCTCGCCAATAGAATCTCTCCTACTTATTTATGCAAGCAAGTTAGCTCACCGCAATAATGGTCGAAAATGTCAATAAAATTGAACTTTCTAGACAGAATCTATAGCAATGCGACGGCAATTGCACGCCAAGAGGATATTTCCTCCATACTTACGCAAGGAAGTTAGCTCACCACAATGTTAGTCGAAAATGTCAACAAAATTGTATTTTCCAGCCACAAATTATATCATTGCAATGGCAATAGCACTCAAAAAGCATCTTTCCTACGTACTTGCGCAAGGAAGTTAGATCTCCACGATATTTGCCGAAAATGTCAATTAAATTGAATTTTCCAGGAAGATTCTATAGCATTGCGACGGCTATAGCAAGTGAATTGAACCTTTGCTCCCAATTTATGCATTAAAGTTAGCTCACCACGATATCAGCCGAAAATGTCAATAAGATTGAATTTTCCAGGAACATTCTATAGCATTGCGACGGCTATAGCAAGTGAATTGAATCTTTGCTCCTTATATATGCAAGA
>NW_016970847.1:0-980 GCF_001483705.2 Eufriesea mexicana
TAACGTGTTCCGCTTGACTCTGGGGACGCCAGCTGTTGCGGTCGCGTCACGTTAGGTTGAGATATCTAATGTTTGGTTATGTTAATGTTGGTAATGTCAGGAGAGGATGGCTGTGTCCTTAGTGCTATAATCTGCTATTAGGTTGTTCTCTGCTCCCTACTGTGCTTCAATATTTTCAGCTTGGCTATGGGAAGGCCAGAAAGAGTGGTCTCGGCACGTTATGTTGCGTCATGTTACGTGCGGCTAGGTTGGGTTAGGCTGTGTTTGGCAAGGATATCTTTAATTGGCAAGGATATCTTTTTCTTTTGTGCTGTAAACTGCTATTCGGTGGATTTCTGCGCTGTACTGTGATCTAGTATGCCCTGCTTGTCTCTGGCGTGAGCAAAAGTAGCGGCCTCGGCACGTTAGGTTGTGCCCGCCTATGTATGGTTATGTTCTGCTTGCTTGGGTTAGGCTTCTGTGGATTTGACTTTTCTGTATGCACAGCTATTATATGGATATCTGCGCTCTACTCACCACTAACATGTCCCGCTTCACCCTGGGAAGGCCAGCAGTGGTGGTCGCCGCACGTTAAATATGGTTGGCTTGTTTTGGTTATGTTGAGGTTGGTTAGGTTAAGAGAGGAAGGTTTCGACTTTAGTGCTATAGTCTGCTATAAGATGGATTGCTGCTACCTGCAGTGCTTCAACTTTTTCATCTTGGCTCTGGGAAGGCCAACAGTAGTGGTCTCGGAACGTTATGTTGAGATTGGTTACGTTCGGCAATGTTGGGTTAGGCCATGTGTGGTTAGCATAGCTGTAACCTTTGTGCCTTTCGCCGCTTTTCGGTGGATTTCTGCGCTGTACTTTGCTCTAGTGAGTCATGCTTGTCTCTTGTGTTGGCACAACTAGCGGTATCGGCAATCTAGGTTGTGTCACGCTATGTTAGGCTATGTTCCGTTGGTTTGGGTTAATCTCGCGTAGTTTTGACTTTTCTGACAG
>NW_016970848.1:0-279 GCF_001483705.2 Eufriesea mexicana
GGGTTATGTCTGGATAGCTTTGTCTTTCGTGTTATACGCTGTCACTCGGTGAAATTCTGCGCCATTCTGTGCACTAATATACTCTGTCCGTTTCCGGGTAGGCCAGCAATAGTGTTCGCGCGACGTCATTTTGAGTTATGTTACGTTCGGCCATGTCGCGAATTGTTATGTTAGGAAAGAACGGCTTTGACTTTTGTGCTATACACTGATATCCGTTGTATTTCTGCACTCCACATAGATCTACTATACTATGCACGTTTGCAGGGAGACTAGAAATTG
>NW_016970849.1:0-545 GCF_001483705.2 Eufriesea mexicana
AGAATCTGTCTGGAAATTTCAATTTTATTCACATATACGACCATTATCGTGGCGAGCTAACTTTATCGCGTAAATAAGTAGGAATACATCCATTGGCGTGCTATAGCCACGGCAGTGCAACAGAGTCTGGCTGGAAAATATAATTATATTGACAAGTTCGACTAATATCGGGGTGACATAACTTTCTTGCATAAATAAGGAGGAGAAATTCCATTGGCGTGCTACAGCCATTGTAATGCTACAGAACCTGTTTGGAAGTTTCAATTTCATTCACATATACGACTATTGTCGTTGTGAGGTAACTTTCTTGCGTAAATAAGGAGGAAAGATTCTATTTGCGTGCTCTACCCGTTGCAGCGCCATAGAATCTAGATGGAAAATTAAATTCTATTGACATTTTCGACTAATATCGAGTTGAGCTAAATCTATCTTGCATAAATAAGGAGGAAAGATGCTATTGACGTGCTATAGCCGTTGTAATACTATAGAACCTGTCTGGAACAATCAATTTTATTGACATTCACGGATAATATCGTGGTGAGCTG
>NW_016970850.1:0-236 GCF_001483705.2 Eufriesea mexicana
ATTATCGCGAGAACAATTATGTTCTATTTGCTAAACGCGGGGGATAAGAAAATGATAGAGAATATATAAATTTCGCTCCAAATTAGGCAGCTTACCTTTGTGCAGATAGCGCGCACATGATACTTAGTCTATGGATCTATCTTATGATTACTTAAAAGTAAACGCACGCATCGTTCATTGATGTGTCGTAAACAGAATCTTGAGAAACCTAAAAGCTAAAACAGAATATATTATTG
>NW_016970850.1:372-630 GCF_001483705.2 Eufriesea mexicana
CAACGAGGAAGCGCTCGAGTATTATACGAAATACTCGAACGCTCTAACGAAAACAAATCGAACGGAAGTCGTAAAATTTGTGAAAGGAAAGATTTAGCCAACGATGAGACATAAGTAAAACCAACGACGAAGCATTCGAATATTATACGAAATACTCGAATGCTGAAACAGAGACAAGTAGAATGAAAGAAATAAAATCTGAAAGACGAAAAATAATTGGAACCTGAAAGAAGAAATTATTGTTAATTATTTAAGAGA
>NW_016970851.1:0-719 GCF_001483705.2 Eufriesea mexicana
AAGTGGCACAACCCTTAAGGTGACGACCTTCAGTCCGTCTGGGCTGACCGCCGTGTTAAGATGTTAAGATTTAATCTCCCCAGATGTTATAGGGGCCCAAAGATCCTCTATGGGATTATCATTCACCGATAACTTGGGCGAGACCAGGGAGCCTCCTTGAAAAACGCGCATCCAGAATGGTTCCATAATCTCTTTAGGGACTTCTCCCTCCTGTTCTACCTGGTCCACAAGGATCCGCTGGACGCATTGTCCAGGGCCCTTTCTCCGCAGATGTTGTACCTTCGTGTATTACGCCCTACGATGAGCGCTCTTAGATGTTATATTTCCACCCTCTTGGGGCGCCGATGATCTGCTGTCCCTTTGTCTACCACAAGTAAAGTAGTCCTGCAGGAAGAGGACCAGGGCTACCTTAACTTCCTCCTTCGGCCGCCTTGATGTCATTTGGCACAGTTCATAGGACCGTTGTCCTCCGAATCTGGCGTTGTCGATTCGGCCCCAACCGCCCAAGCATTCAGCCAGAAGGTCCACCACTTGCGTGGTTTCATCCTCTGCACGGTAATGCTCTTACAAATCGGAGTTGGAGGACGCCGAAGAGGATATCTCCTCCATCTCTTCAATCTCTTTAAGATATTGCTGGACCAGATGTTTGTGGTCGACCCTCCTCCTCTGACATTTAATGGATTTTAGGGAGCGATCTACCACCTTGACCAATTCCTGAT
>NW_016970852.1:0-645 GCF_001483705.2 Eufriesea mexicana
TTGTATGGATGTAAGTATGGATATTTTTATGGATGCGTGTGTGGATGTATGGATGGATGTGTGACAGAATCTACCTGTGTATGTATGGATACATGTATTGATGTATGTATGGACGTATGGATTGGTGGATGGATGGACTGTTGTATGGATGTATAGATCGATGGGTGTATGGTTGGGTGGATGTATGGATGGATGGATGTATGGATGCATGCATGTGCGGATGTACGAATGTATGAATGATACGGATGTATGGATGTATATATTTATGGATGTATGTATGGATGGATGAATGAATGAATGGATGCATGGATGTATGGATGTATGGATGTATGCATGGATGGATGTATGGATGAATGTATGGTTGGATGGATGTATGGATGGATGGATTTGTGGATGTGTGTATGTATGGATTTATGGATGGATGGATGGATGTATGTATGGATGTGTGTATGTATGTATGTATGGATGTATGTGTGGATGTATGTATGGATGAATGTATGGGGGTATGTATGGATGTATGTATTGATGTATGTATGAATTTGCGGATGTATGAATGTATGGCTGCATGGAACGATGGTTGATTGGCAGGGTGGACCTATGGATGGATGGGTGTATGGAAGGATGGAAGTACGGTTGGATGTATTT
>NW_016970853.1:0-808 GCF_001483705.2 Eufriesea mexicana
CTATTGTGCTCTGTTACGTTCAGCTTGGCTCTGGGGAGGCCAGTAGTATTGTTTCGGAACGTTTGAATGTACAGAGCTACGTTTGGTTAGGTTAGGTTATGTCAGGTTGTGTTAGGATATCTACGACTTTTGTGCTATTCGGCAATGCGGTGGCCGGCAGTAGTTGACGCGGCACGTTAGCTTGAACTAGGTTACGTTTGCTTATGTTACGTTTAGTTACATAAGGATAGGAGGCTTCTGGCTTTGTCCTATACACTCATATTCGGTGTGTTTCTGAGCTCTACTGTGGTTCAGTAGGCTCTGCTTGGCTCTAACGAGCCCAGCAATAGTGGCCGCGACACGTTATGTTGGGTTAGACTACGTGTAGCTTGGTCAGGTTACGTTGGGTTTGGTTAGGATAGCTTCGACTTTCGTCCTATACACTGATATTCGTTGAATGCCTGCGCTTTACTGTGCTCTAACGTATTCCACTTTGCTGGCGATGTCAGGAATAGTGGTCGCGGCAGGTTATGCTCTGTTAGTCTACGTTTGGCTATGTTATCTTAGTTTGGTTAAGGTTTGCATAGCTTTTCCTTCTCAGCTTTGCGCTGCGATTCTATGGACTTCTCAGCACTACTCTCCTGCTGTATGCTCCGCACGGCTCTGGGGAGGCCAGCGATGGTGGTCGCGGCACGATAGGCAGAGGTATGTTACGTTCGGTTTTATTACGGATGGTTAGGTTAGCACACAATTGCTCTGACTTTTATGCTCGACACAACTGTGCGGTGTATATCAGCGCTCTACCTTGCACTAGTTTGCTCTACTTGGC
>NW_016970854.1:0-816 GCF_001483705.2 Eufriesea mexicana
AATGACTGTGTATAGAACGAAAGCCTAAGCTTCACTAACCAAACATAGCCAAGCCCAACCTAATCAAACGTAACATAACTCAACCCAGCGTGCCACGAGCACTATTGCTTTCATCTCGAGAGGTGAGCAGGATATAGCGGAGCATTGTAGGGCGCAGGTATCCACCGAATAACAGTGTATAGCACGTACGTCATAGTAACCCTAACGAAACATAACCTAACCTATCCTAGCCAAACTTAACAGAACCCAACGTAATGTGCCGCGACCACTATTGCTGGCCTTCCCAGAGTGGAGTAGGGTATAGTAGGGCAACGAAGAGCCCAGAAATCCTCCGAATAGCTACGTATAGCACAAAAGTCGAAGCTATCCTATGCTAACCTGACGAAGCGTAACGCAACCTAATGAAGCGTAACTCATTCTAACGTGCCGAGACCACAACTACTGCCCTCCCCAGAGCCAAACAGGACATATTACAGGAGAGTAGAGGGAAGAAATCCATAAAATCTCAGTCCACAGTACAATAGTCGGAGTTAACTTATCCTAATAAAACCAAACGTAACATTTAAGAAAGCTGACTAGCTACATATAGCGGTCCTGGGCCACCATTTCCTGCTTCTCCAGATCTAAACAGGATATGCTAGAGAAAAGTAGAACTCAGTAATACACCGCATTGCAGTGTACAACACAGACGTCAACGGTACCCTAACCTAACGCAAGCGAACATTACCTTGCCCGACATGGGCAAAGTCAAGATAACGTGCGGCGACCACCATTGCTGACATCTACGGGGCTAAGTATATTAGAGTAGAGCACAGT
>NW_016970855.1:0-863 GCF_001483705.2 Eufriesea mexicana
GGCACGTAGATGGCTGTGCTTGCCATTGTATTGAAGGCGTTAGATGATCTATTCACCATGATACAACAGGTTATAGCTTTGAATAGAACTATTCTCTGGCAAGTAGTTGGCTGTTCTTGCCAATGGTTGAAGACGTTAGGCGACCTATTCTCCAAGCTATAACAGATTATAGATCCTGAATAGGCCTATTCTCTGGCAAGTAGATGGCTGCACTTGCCATTGGATTGAAGGCGTTTGGCGATCTGTTCTCCAAGCTATAACAGGTTATGGATTTTGAATAGGCCTATACTTTGGCAAGTAGATGGCTGTACTTGCCATTGGATTGAAGGCGTTAGGTTGTCTATTCACCATGATATGACAGGTTTTAGATTTTGATTATACGAATTCTCTGGCAAGTAGATGGCTGTACTTGCCATTGAATTGATGACGTTAGGCGATCTATTCACCAAGCTGTAAGGGATTATAGATTTTTTATAGATCTATTCTCTGGCAAGTAGATGGCTGTACTTGCCATTGGATTGATGGCGTTAGGCGATCTATTCACCATGCTACAGCAGTTTATAGATTTTGAATGGACTTCTTCTCTGGCAAGTAGATGGCTGTACTTGCCATTGGATTGATGGCGTTAGGCGATCTATTCACCATGCTACAGCAGTTTATAGATTTTGAATGGACTTCTTCTCTGGCAAGTAGATGGCTGTACTTGCCATTGGATTGAAGGCATTATGCGATCTATACACCAAGCTAGAACAGAATATAAATTATGAATAGACCTATTTTCTGGCAAGTTGATGTCTGTTCTTGCCATTGGATTGAAGGCGGTAGGCGATCTACTCTCCAAGCTATTACAGACTATAGATTTT
>NW_016970856.1:0-338 GCF_001483705.2 Eufriesea mexicana
CATTGGCAGACTATATAACATTGGGACGGCTATAGCGCGCGAATTGAATCTTTGCTCCTTTCATACGCAAGAAAGGTAGCTCACCACGATGTTATTCGAGAATGTCAATAAATTTGAATTTTCCAAACACATTCTATATCAGCGCAATGACTATAGCACGCCAACAGAATCTTTCCTTCCTATTTATGCAAGAAAGATAGCTCACCACGATATTAGTCGAAAATGTCAAGGAAATTGTATTTTCCTTCGTGACTCCATAGCGTTGCCGTGCCTTTAGCACGCCAACAGAATCTTTCCTCCATATTTATGCAAGAAAGATAGCTCACCACGGTATTAGC
>NW_016970857.1:0-478 GCF_001483705.2 Eufriesea mexicana
TATAATATCGTATGATATATTGTAATATATAATTATATTATAACATATAACTATTGGAGGATCGATTAATAATATATATCACATATTATTACTACGTATACTATTACTATACTGACAAATAAAAAGCACTTTTCAGATATCAAGTATATATGAACTATTTGAGAGTTATTATTAAATATGCTACTATAAATCACAAATAATTTACTTTTGTTAATTGCATAAATAAATCTTAGGCAATACTGGTATCGATTGACAGCATTTGGTTAATTCTGGAATTAACTAGTGAAAATCAGTATTCACCAAAGATCTTATTTAAAACTAATTTGAAGTAGTCCAAATTATTTTCAAATGATAAAATTGATACTGTAACATAAATAACACAACTATTAAAATAATATATCATTATGAACAAATATTAAAATAAATATTCTTATTACTATGCTATATATTATATAACTGTATATAATAATTATATAAT
>NW_016970858.1:0-262 GCF_001483705.2 Eufriesea mexicana
TTATTGCATAAATAAGGAGGGTAGATTCTACTGGCCTGCTATAGCCATTGCATTGCTAGAGCACCAAGCTGAAAAATTCAATTTTATTGACATTTCCGAATACTATTGTGGTGAGCCAACTCTCTTGCATAAATAAGGGGGAAAGATTCTTCTGGCGAGCTATAGCCGTAGCAGTGCTATAGTATCTGGCTGGAAAGCACAATTTTGTTGACATTTTCGACTAATATTGTGGAGAGTTAACTTGCTTGCATAAATAAGGAGG
>NW_016970859.1:0-498 GCF_001483705.2 Eufriesea mexicana
TAGAGCACATCAGAGCGCTGAAATCCACCGGATAACAGTGTATGACACAAAAGTAACAGCTATTCCAACCGAAATACACATAACCTATCCTAACCCTACGTTACGTAGCTCAGACCAACCTGCAGATACCACTGCTGCTGGCCATCCCAGGGCCAAGCCGTATATAGTAGAGCACTGTGGAGTGCAGAAATCCACCGAACAACTGTGTATGGCACGAAAGCCAGAGTTATCCTGACCGACCTAAGCCTAACCTGCCCAAACCAAGCGTCACCCAGATCGACTTTATGTGCCGAGACCTGTATTGCTGGCCTCCCCAGGGCCAAGCAGAAGAGCAGAAAATATTAGAGCACACTAGTGCGTCGGAATTCGCTGAAAATAAGTATACAGCGCAAAAATCATAACCATCCATTCCCAGCCAAACCAATCGTAACATAGCCAAACGTAACTTAACTGCATCTATCCTGCCGCGGCCACTATTTCTGCCCTCCCCAGAGCGGA
>NW_016970860.1:0-312 GCF_001483705.2 Eufriesea mexicana
GGATGAGTTTTGCTACGCTTTGTTAGGTCATGTGTGGTCTAGTTTGGCAGAGGCAGCTTTGACATTTATGCTCTACACTGCCAGTCGTACGATTTCGGAGCTCTATATTGCTCTGCTACTCCCTGCTTAGCTCTCGAGAGGCCAGCAGCAGCGATCGTTGTACGTTGGTTTGGATAACGTTACGTCTGCTCATGTTGCGTTTGGTAAGGATAGGATATGATAGCTTCGTGTTCTGTGGTATACACTTGTAGTGGGTGGATTTCCGCGCTCTGCTGAGCTCTGGTATATTCTGCTTGGCTCTGGGGAGGCCAG
>NW_016970861.1:0-534 GCF_001483705.2 Eufriesea mexicana
ACAAAATAGCCGTATGTACCTGACTCAGCATAACGCGGCGAGACCACTATTGATGGCCTTCGCGCAGGCAAGCTGTGAGGACTAGAGGCATGTAGGGCGCAGAAATCCGCCTAATAGCGGACCATGGCAATAAAGTCGAAGCCATCCTCGCCTAACCAAGCCAAACTTAACATAGCCAAAAGTAACCAGACACTACCTAACGTGGCGCGACAACTACTGCTGGCATCCCCAGAGTCAAGCCGAACATATTAGTCGAGAGTAGAACGCAGAATTCCATAGAAACGCAATGTATATCGGAAAAATCAAAGCTACCCGAAACTAACCAAAACCAACGGAACATAGCCAAACATATTGTAATTCAACCTAACGTGCTGAGGCCACTATCACTGGCACCTCCATCCTCCAGAGCCAAGCAGAGCGTACTACAGCATAGTAGAGCGCAGAAATCCACCGAACAACAGTGTAAACCAGGAAAGACAAATCTATCCAAACCTAACCCAAGCTAACGTAACGTAACCGAACGCAGCCCAACTC
>NW_016970862.1:0-580 GCF_001483705.2 Eufriesea mexicana
CCATTGCTGCCATCCTAAGAGCCAAGCACAACACATTGAAGGAGTGTTGAGCGCAGAAGTCCATATATTCGCAGCGTACAGCACAAAGGTCAAAGCTACCCTATCCTAACCTAACCATACGTAATATAGCCACAAGTTATCCATCTGAACCTTACGTGCCGGGACCGCTGTTGATGGCCTACCCAGAACCAAGCGGGATAGACTTGACCACAGCAGAGCGCAGAAGTCCACGGAGCAACAGCCTGTACTTCGAATGTCAAAGCAATCCCAACCTAAAGCGTTCTAACTTAAACCAACCAAATGAAGCCTATGCCCAGCTAAACGGCCGTGACCGCTATTACTGTCCGACCCAGAGTCGAACAGAGTACAGCAGAGCAATGTAGAGCGTTTAAATCCTCCGAGTGGAGGAACAAACGTCGAAGCTACCCTATCCTAACGTAACCAGTCGTAGCATTACTAAACGTGGAATAACAGAGACTACCGTGCCATTGCCACTATATCTGGCCTCCCCAGAGTAAAGCAGAGAATAGTATGGCAGTGAAGAGCGCAGAAGTCCACCGAATTACAGCGTATAACACAT
>NW_016970863.1:0-525 GCF_001483705.2 Eufriesea mexicana
AAAGCATTGTTACGGACATTCAACTAACAAATAGGGAAGATATTTTTCCGTGAAAATAAGGTTCATCATATATAACGAAACTAAGTGCATAAGTGAAAAAATTCGAAAAATGAGAAATTAATGAAAATGACATTGTGACAAGTTAGAATGAATGAAATCATGTAGAAAAGTGAGAAAATATGAATATGTCATGACGTTATTTTTCGAGTTATTAAAGAAAGAACTCCAGTCGTGTCGCCTCGGACCGACCGAAAAGGACAATCTCAGACGTATCGCTTCCAACCGGCCGAAGGGCGAACGTCAGTCGAGTCTGTTCGGACCGTCTGAAAGGACGATCTCCGCTCCGGTCGATGCTAACAACAAAATATTATTACAAACACTTAACTGACGATTAGCAATGCCATTTTCACGCGAAAATAATATTTTTCATATATAATGAAAATAAGTGTATTAGTGAAAAAATTCGAAAATTGACAAATTAATGGAAATGACATTGTAATAAGTTAGATGAATGAAACCATGTAG
>NW_016970864.1:0-212 GCF_001483705.2 Eufriesea mexicana
TGGCAAGTAGATGGCTCTGCTTGCCATTGCATTGCAGGCGTTAGGCGATCTATTCACCATGATATAACAGTATATAGATTTTGAAAAGACTGATTCTCTGGCAAGTAGATGGCTGTACTTGCCATTGGATGGAAGGCGTTGGGCGATCGATTCACCAAGCTATAACAGATTATAGATATTGAATAGACCTATTTTCTGGCAAGAAGATGTCT
>NW_016970865.1:0-520 GCF_001483705.2 Eufriesea mexicana
AATACTAGGGGTGGATTGTGGAAAGATTTGTGAGAAGAATTTTTAGGATATTAAAAATTTGGATGTTTAATAATTTCTAAGGGTGAATTAGGTTCTTGTAAGTTTATAATACTAGGGGTGGATTGTGGAAAGATTTGTGAGAACAATTTTTGGGATATTAAAAATTTGGATGTTTAATAATTTTTAAGGGTAAATTAGGTTCTTGTAATTTTATAAAGCTAGGGGTGGATTATAGAAGACTTTCGAGAAGAATTTTTGGGATATTAAAAATTTGGATGTTTAATAATTTTTAAGGGTAAATTAGGTTTTCATTATTTAGTGAAACTAGGGATAGATTGTGAAAGGATTTTTAAGAAGAAATTTTTGGATATTAAAATTGTGGACGTTTAATAATTTTTAAGGGTAAATTAGGTTTTGAGTATTTAGTGAAACTAGGGGTAGATTATAGATGGACTTCCGAGAAGAATTTTTGGGATATTAAAAATTTGGATGTTTAATAATTTTTAAGGGTAAATTAGGT
>NW_016970867.1:0-387 GCF_001483705.2 Eufriesea mexicana
ATTGCAATGGTATAGAATATGGCCGGAAAGTACAATTTTATTGACATTTTCGACTAATATCGTCGTGAGCTAACTTCCTTGCGTAAGGAAGTAGGAAACCTACTCTTGGCGTGCTCTAGTCATTGCAAAGCTATAGAATCTGGAAGGGAAATTCAATTTTATTGACATTATCCACTAATATCGTGGTGAGCTAACTTTCTTGCACTAATAAGGAGGAAAAATACTATTGGTGTGCTATAGGCATTGCAAGGCTATAGAATCTTCTTGGAAAATTCAATTTTATTGACATTCTCGACTAATGTCGTGGTGAGCTAACTTCCTTGTATATGTAAGGAGGAAAGATGCTTTTTGAGTGCTATAGCCATTGCAATGGTATAGAATATGGCT
>NW_016970868.1:0-242 GCF_001483705.2 Eufriesea mexicana
ATAATCTGTAATAGCTTGGTGAATAGTACGGCTAACGCCTTCCATGCAATAGCAAGTACAGCCGTCTAGTTGCCAGAGAATAGGTCTTATAAAATCTATAGCCTGATATAGCTTGGTGAATATATCGCCGAACGTCTTCAGCCTAATGGCAAATACTGCCATCTACTTGCAAGAGGATAGGTCTATTCAAAATCAATAATCTGCTATATCTTGGTGAATAGATCGCCTATCGCCTTCAATCC
>NW_016970869.1:0-229 GCF_001483705.2 Eufriesea mexicana
GTGGAGCAATGGAGAACGCAGGATTCCTCCGAATATCAATGTACCGCACATAAGGATAAGGTACTCCAACCTAACCTGATCAAACCTCACCTACCACAACGTACCATATCTCAACATAGCGTGCCGCGACCACAGCTGCCGGGCCCCACAGAGGCAAGTACAACACAGCAGAGCACAGTACACCACAGGAAACCGCCGGATAATAGTGTACAGCACGTAGGCCGAAGCC
>NW_016970869.1:1547-1975 GCF_001483705.2 Eufriesea mexicana
CCCAGAGCGGAGCAGGAAATATTAGAACACATTAGAGCGCAGAAATACACGGAAGGCAGTGTACAGCACAAAAGCCTGAACTATCCTATCCTAAACTCGCCAAACGTGACATACCCGACCGTAGCATGGCTGATCCAAGCGTACCGAGACCACTATTGCTGGCCACCACAGAGCCAAGCAGAACACAGTAGCGCGCAGAACTCCACGGGCGGCGGTGTATTGTACAAAAGTGTATTGTACCCTGACCTAACCCGACCTTACCTAACATATCCAAACGCAGCGTAACTAAGCATGACACGACGAGACCAATATTTCTGGCATCCGGAGAGCCAAGCAGAGCATATTAGAGCGCATTAGACCTCAGAAATCCACCGAATAGCAGTGAATAGCACAGAAGTCAAATTAGACTATCCTAGCATAGCCAAACG
>NW_016970870.1:0-613 GCF_001483705.2 Eufriesea mexicana
ATTTTATTGACATTTTGCACTAATATCGTAGTGAGATAGCTTTATTGCATAAATAAGGAGGAAGGATTCAATTGGCGTGCTATGGCCGTCGCAATGTTATAGAATCTGGCTGGAAAGTTCAATTTTATTGACATTTTCGACTAACCTCGTGGTGAGCTAACTTTCCTCCATAAATAAGCCGGAAAGATAACATTGGCTTGCTATAGCCATTGCATTGATGAAGAATGTGTTGGGAAAATTCAAATTTATTGACATTTTCGACTAATGTCGTGGTGAGCTTACTTCCTTGCGTAAGTAAGGAGGAAAGATGCTTTCTGAGTGCTATACCCATTGCAATAATATAGAATGTGGTCGGAAAAATCAAATTTATTGAAATTTTCGATTATATCGTGGTGAGCTAACTTCCTAGCGTAAGTAAGGAGGAAAGATGCTTTTTGAGAGCTATGGCCATTGCAGTGATATAGATTGTGGCTGGAAAATACAATTTTGTTGACATTTTGGACTAGTATCGTGGTTAGCAAACTCTCTTACATAAATATGGCGGAATGATACTATTGGCGTGCTGTAGCATTTGCAATGCTATAGAATCAGGATGGAAAGTTCAATTATATTG
>NW_016970870.1:9818-10117 GCF_001483705.2 Eufriesea mexicana
GTGAGCTAACTATCTTGCGTAAGTAAGGTGGAAAGATACTCTTGGCGTGCAGTAGCCATTGCAATGCTGTAGAATCTGACTCGAAAGTTCAAGTATATTAACATTTTCGTCTAATATCGTGGTGAGCTAACTTTCTTGCATAAATAAGGAGGGTAGATTCTAGTGGCGTGCTATAGCCGTCGCAATGATAGTGAATCTGGCTGGAAAGTTCAATTTCATTGACATTTTCGACTAATCTCGTGGTGAGCTAACATTCTTGCATATAGAAGGAGGAAAGATTCAATTCACGTGCTATAGCC
>NW_016970871.1:0-777 GCF_001483705.2 Eufriesea mexicana
CAGACCGGTGCGAGGAGTGACGGCAAGCATCACGGTGATGTGGAGGCGGTTGCTATACGTTTCCACCTCCACCGCCACTCTCTAGCCTGTGACCCGCCGCACAGCTGCCGGCGATGCGAACGACAAGTCCACGAAGGACGTGCCGTTCCACCGGATGCACGTGCTTACGGAACCCCGGTTGAGCGACCGGAGAAACAACCCAGCGGCCCAATCTTGCAAGGCCTCGCCCGAGCGCCTGTTCACGTGGAGCCGCACGCCACGTAGTTGGCGTTGATGTCCCTCGCGACCGGAACCGGACGAGCCATGTGTCCACTAAGGAAATCTGCGAGCTCGTCCAGGTACCTCTCGCACGACGAGAGGCCGCTGCTGGGGGAGATGTAGCGCCCCACCACGACTACGTCGTTCCAGGAGACCGACACGAATTCCTCACCGCTTTGAAGCAGAGTTGCTGCGGGTGTCCGCAGTAGTCCCCTGGCGATGATCGCCACGGATCCTTCCCTAAACCCGAACCACACGTTTTGATCGAGGATACGGTACAGCCCTACGGTAACAGAGAGCCCGACACCCAGCACAACGACTGTCTGCAGGAGCAGGTCCTTCGACGCCCGAGAGTGGTTCCGGTTGGTTTGGAGCAACATGGACGGCGTGAAAGTTAGGCCATGTCCATGGCCTCCTCCTGGCCTCACTCCGTTTGGGCCGGCTGCGGGCCCGGTGCTCCGCCGATCGGCGGGCCATTCGCGGCAGCGTTCGCGGAGACGGAATTCGCGGACGCAGCTT
>NW_016970871.1:8885-9223 GCF_001483705.2 Eufriesea mexicana
GATCCGCCTCCTCAGGGAAGAGGGTGTCGATCACCCGCCGCGGGAGCTCGGGGTCCATACGCTCGGTCACGGGGGGCGCCCATGCCCATAACTTCCCCATTACTAATTTATAGGGGCGTCCCCACGGATCGCTTTCGAGCGTCGCGAGGAGCTCGTCCCATTGCCGAGATTTGGCTGTGCGAATCTCCCTCCGGACATCGCCCACCGCGGACCGGTACTCGCGATACAGGCGCGCGATATCCTCGGCGGACGCCGCGATTCGTCGACGCCGCGCACGGGTCTACTGGTGCCGGCAGAGCACGCATAGCTCCGGGCGCAGCGCGATTTCGGCCGACCGC
>NW_016970872.1:0-408 GCF_001483705.2 Eufriesea mexicana
CATACATACATCCATCGATACATCCGTAAATGCATCCATACATACATCCATGCATGCAGCCATTCATACATCCATCGATCCATACATCTATCCACTCATACATGCATCCATATGTACATCCATTCAGATATACATCCATACATCCATACATCCGTAGATACATACATCCGTGCATCCGTTCATCCATACCTCAATCTACCCATACATCGGTCCATCCTTCCAACCGTTCGTCCGTACATACATCCATCCGTACATACATCTTTACATACATCCACCCAGCCATACATCCACCCATCCACACATCCATCGAACCATACATCCATCCATCCATACATCCATACTGATATACGTCCATATATCCATACATCCGTATATCCTTACATTCGTACGTCCATACATTCGTACATC
>NW_016970872.1:525-1041 GCF_001483705.2 Eufriesea mexicana
CAGACATCAATACATACATCCATACATACAACAATACATTCATCCATACATACATCCATGTATCCACACACCCATACATCCATATATCCACCCGTCCATGCACTCATCCATCCATACGTACATCCATACATCCATGCATACCCCCATACACTCATCCATACATACATCCATGTATCCACACACCCATACATCCATATATCCACCCGTCCATGCACTCATCCATCCATACGTACATCCATACATCCATACATCCGTACATCCATATATTCGTACATCCATACATCAATTCATCCATACATTAATACATCCATACATCCATACATCCGTACATCCATATATTCGTACATCCATACATCAATTCATCCATACATTAATACATCCATACATCCATACATCCGTACATCCATATATTCGTACATCCATACATCAATTCATCCATACATTAATACATCCATACATCCATCCTTCCATCCATATATCCATTCATCCGTACATCCATACATTCGTACATCCATA
>NW_016970873.1:0-527 GCF_001483705.2 Eufriesea mexicana
ACGTATGGATGTGTGGGTGGATGAATGGATGGGTGGATGGAAGGTAGTGTGGATGGATGGATGTATGAAAGGATGTATGTATGGATGGATGGATGGATTGATGAATGAATGGATGGATGTATGGATGTATGTATGGATGTATGTATGGATGTACGTATGGTTGGACGGATGTATGGTTGAATGGATGGTAGTACGGAGTGATGGATTTACGGATACATGGTTGTGTGGATGTACGGATGTATGTATGGATGGATGTACGTGTGGATGAAAGAGTGGATGTATGTATCGATGTATGTATGGATGTATGGATGTATGGATGTATGGAAGGATGACTGTATGGATGGATGGATGGATGGATGTGCGGATGTATATATGGATGGATGTATGGATGGATGGATTTATGGATGTGTGGATGTGTGGATGTATGGATGGATGGATGTGTGGATGGGGAGATGTATGGATCAATGAATGTATGGATGGGTGCTAGTATGGATGGATGGATGTATAGTTCGATGGACGTATGGAAG
>NW_016970873.1:9819-10079 GCF_001483705.2 Eufriesea mexicana
ATGTATGGATGTATGGGTGAATGTATGGATGAATGGGTGGATGTATGTATGGATATATGTATAGATGTATTTATGGATGTATGCATGGTTGTTTGTATGGATGCATGTATGGATGTATGTATGGATGTATGAATGGATGAATGTATGGATGTGTGAGAGGGTGTATGTATGTATGTATGGATGGATGTATGTGTGGGTGTATGTATTGATGTATGTATTGATGTATGGATGGATGGATGGATTGTTGGATGGATGTATGG
>NW_016970874.1:0-681 GCF_001483705.2 Eufriesea mexicana
GTAGTGGACCACAGAAATCCACAGAATAGCGCTGTACAGCGCGAGAGACATAGACGTCCTGACTAAACACAATCAACCTAACCTAACCGACACAACCTAACATGCCAGGACTACCACTGCTCGCCTACCCAGAGTCGAGCTGATTACAGTAGAGAAATGCATAGCGCAGGGATCCACCGAAATGCAATGTGCAGCACAAAGGTCAAAGGAATTCTAACATAGCCTTCCGAACCAAGCCCAGCCAACCCCATCCAAACGTAACATAACACTATCCAACGTGCCGAAACCACGATTGCAGGCCTCCCCAGAGCACGGCGGTAATTATTAGAGCGCTGTAGATCACAGAAATCCACAGAATAACGCTGAACAGCACGAAAGCCTAAGCTATCCATACCTAACTTAACAATCCCTACCTAACCAAACGTTACACAACTCAAGATAAAGGGCCACGACCACTATCGCTGTCCTCCCCAGAGCCGAGCAGATTATAGTAGAGCAATGTAGATGGCAGAAACCGGCCGAACAGCATCTCATAGCATAAAAGTGAATGAAATTCTAACTAAGCCTACCTATCATAGCCAAACCAAGAGTAACCTAACGCACCCTAACGTGCCGATTCCACGATTGCCGGCCTCCCCAGTTCCAAGCAGAAAATATTAGAGCACAGTACAGCGCAGAAGT
>NW_016970875.1:0-384 GCF_001483705.2 Eufriesea mexicana
TGAATAGACCTATTCTCTGGCAAGTACAAGGCTGTACTTGCCATTGGATTGACGGCGTTTGGCGATCTATTCACCTTGCTACAACAGGTTATAGACTTTGGATAGACCTATTCTCTGGCAAGTAGATGGCTGTAATTGCCATTGGATTGTAGGCGTTATTCGTTCTATTCACCATGCTATAGCAGG
The DNA here is from genome assembly GCF_001483705.2 of Eufriesea mexicana. Classification (NCBI taxonomy): domain Eukaryota; kingdom Metazoa; phylum Arthropoda; class Insecta; order Hymenoptera; family Apidae; genus Eufriesea; species Eufriesea mexicana. The sequence goes on from NW_016970875.1 coordinate 187, forward strand.
TTATAGACTTTGAATAGACCTTTTTTCTGTAAAGTAGAAGTCTGTACTTGCCATTAGATTGAAGGCGATGGGCGGCCCATTCACTAAGCTGTAACAGATTATAGATTTTGAATAGACCTATTCTCTGGCAAGTAGATGGCTGTATTTGCCATTGGATTGAAGGCGTTAGGCGATGTATTCACCAAGCTATAACAGATT
>NW_016970876.1:0-278 GCF_001483705.2 Eufriesea mexicana
CGTTAGGTTGAGTAAGGTTCCATTTCGTCGGGTTTGGTTGGGAAGGCTCGGTTATGACTCCATGCACTTTTGCGCTGTAAACTGCTATTCGGCGGATACCTGCGCTCTACATTGCTCTGCTGTAGCCTGTACGACTCTGGGGAGGCGAGCAATAGTGGTCGGGGCACATCAGGTTGCGTTATGTTTCGTTTGGTTAGGTTAGGTTAGGTAAAGTTTTGTTTGGATAGCTTTGTCTTTCGTACCATACACTGTTATTCGGTGGATTTCTGTGATCTACT
>NW_016970877.1:0-240 GCF_001483705.2 Eufriesea mexicana
ATGGATGTGTGGATGTATGTATGGATGTATGGATGTATGTATGGATGTATGGATGTATGGGTGAATGCATGTATGGATGTACGTATGGATGAATGTATGGATGTAAGAATGCATGGATGTATGAATGCATGGATGTATGTATATATGGATGTACGAATGTATGGATGTACGAATGAGTGGATGTACGGATGTATTGATGTATGTATGTATATCTGAATGGATGTATGGATGGATGGATGT
>NW_016970878.1:0-2996 GCF_001483705.2 Eufriesea mexicana
ATGTATGGATGTATGGATGGATGGATTTATGGATGTGTGGATATATGAATATATGGATGGATGGATGTATGGGTGGGTGCTTGTATGGATTGACGGATGAATGGTTCGATGGATGTATGGATGGGTGGATATTTGGATGCACGGTTGTTTGGGAAGATGGATTTATGAATGGATGGAAGTATGAATGGATAGATGTATGGATCGATGGATGTACGGATGGGAGCTAGAATGGATGGGTGGATGTATGGATGGATGGTTGTATGTTAAGTTGGATGTATGAATGGATGTATGTATAGATGAATGGTTGTATGGATGGGTGGATGTACGGCTGGATTGATGTACGGATTGACGGATGTACGGATGTATGGATGTATGGATGTATATATGTATGGATGTTTGGATTTATGGATGTATGGGTGTATGCATGGATGGACGTGTGGATGGATCTCTGAGTGGATGGCAAGATAAATGGATGGATGGATGTATTGATATACAGTTGTATGGACGCATGAGTGTTACGTTGTATGGATGTATGTATGTATGGTTGTATGGCTGGATGGATGTATCGAATGATAGACGTACGGATGGATGGAATTATGGATGTATGGTGGTGTGGCTGTATGGATGTATGGATGTATGAATGTATGGATGGATAGATGTATGGATCGATGGATGTAAGAATGGGTGGTTGTATGGCTGGATGGATGTATGGAAGGATGGGTGTATAGATGGGTGAATGCATTAATTGATGGCCGTATGAATTTACGGATGTATGGATGGACGGATGTACGGATGAATGGATGGACGGAAGAATGGATGTATGGATGGATTGAGGTATAGATGGATGGATGTATGTATGGATGGATGTATGGATGAATGAATGGATGAATGTATATATGTAAGGATGTATGGATGTATGGATGGATGTATGTATGGATATATGTATGGATGTATGTATGTATGTATGTATGGTTGGATCGATGTATGGATGGATGGATATATGGATGTGTGGATGTATGAATGTGCCCATGGATGTATGGATGTACGTACGTACGTCTGAATGGATATATCTATGGATGTATTATGGATGTATGTATGGATGTATTTATGGATGTACGAATGGACGGATGCATCGACGGTTGGATGTACGGATGATAGGATTTATGGATGTATGAATGTATGGATGGGTGGTTGTGTGGATGGATGGATGGATGGATGTATGGATTGATGGCCGTATGGATGGATGTATGGATGTATGGATGGATGGATTTATGGATGTGTGGATGTATGAATATATGGATGGATGGATATATGGATGGATAGATGTATGGAAAGATGGATGTACGGATGGATGTATGTATGGATGAATGGTTGTGTGGATGGACGGATGTATGGATGGATTTAGGTATGGATGGACGGATGTACGAATGTATGAATGTATGGATGTATATATGTACGGATGTATAGATTTATAGGTGTATGGCTGTGTGGATGGATGGGTGTATTGATGGATGTATGTGTGGATGGCTGGATATATGGATGGCTGGATGTATTGATGTCCAGGTGTCTGGATGCATGAATGTATGATTGTATGGATGTATGTATGTATGTATGTATGGATGGATGGATGAATCGAATGATAGACGTACGAATGGTATGATTTATGGATGTACGGATGTATGGACGTATGGATGGGCGTATGTATGTATAGATGTATGGACGTATGGGTGTACGAATGAAATGATGTACGCATGTATGGATGTATGGACGGATGGATGGATGTATTGATGTATGTATGGATGTATGGATGGGTGGATGGTTTGGTGGATGGATGTATCGATGGAGAGGTGTATGGATCGATGGACGTATGGATGGAATTATGTGTGGATGGATGGATGCATGGAAGGATGGCTGAATGGATGGATGGATGTATGGATGGTTTGATGTATGGATGTATGGATGGTTTGATGTATGGATGAATGGATGTATATATGTTTGCATGTATGCATGGATGGATGTATCGAAGGATGAATGTACGAATGGGTGGATTAATGGATGTATGGATTTATGGATGCATGGATGTATGGACGGCGGGCTGTATGGATGGATATATGAATGGAAGGATTGAGGTATGGATTGACGGATTTACGTATGCATGGATATATGTAGGTATTTATGTATGGATGTGTGGATGGATTGAAGTATCGATGGATGGAAGTACGGATGATAGGATTTGTGTACGTGTGGATGGATGGATGTGTGGCTGGATGGATGGGTGGGTGAAGGGATACATGGATGGATGGATGGGTGCATGGATGGATGGATGTATTGGTGTAGAGATGTATGGATGCATGAATGTATCGATGTATGTATGCATGGATGTACGAATGTATGTATGTGCGTATGCGTGGATGTATGGATGTCTGGCTGGATGAATGGATGTGTGCATGGACTGAAGTGTGGGTGGAAGGATGGGTGGATGAACGGATGAATGGATGGATGGGTGGTTGTATGGATATATGGATGCATAGATGTATGTATGGATGTATGTATGTATGGTGGTATGGATGTATGGATGTATGTTTGTATGTACGTATGGATGTGCGAATATATGTATGTACGGATGTATGGATGTATGGATGTATATAAGTTTGCATGTATGCGTGGATGGATGTATCGAGAGATGGAAGTAGGAATGGATGGATTTATGGATGTATGGATGTATGGATGCATGGATGTATGGACGGCGGGCTGTATGGATGGGTGGATGATTGGAAGGATTGAGGTATGGTTTGACGGATTTACGAATGTATGGATGTATGTATGTGTATATCTATGGATGTGTGGTTGGATGGAAGTATCTATGGATGGAAGTACGGATGATAGGATTTATGTATGTATGGACGGATGGAGGTGCGGATGGCTGGACTTTTGCATGTATGGGTGCATGAATGTATGGATGTATGAATGGACGGATGTGTGGATGGATGTATGTA
>NW_016970879.1:0-1110 GCF_001483705.2 Eufriesea mexicana
GCACGAAAACTACCTCGCCACGATATTAGTCGAAAATGTCAATAAAATTGAATTATACATCCAAAAACTATAGAATTGCAATGGCAATAACTGGCCAATAGAATCTTTCCTCCTCCTTATGCAAGGACGTCAGCACACGTCGATATTACTCGAAAATGTCAATAAAATTACATTTTCCAGCCAGATTCTGTAGCATTGCAATGGTTATAGCTCGCCAGTAGAATCTTTCCTCCTTACATATGGAAGACGGTTAGGTCACCACGATATTGGCCGAAAATGACTATAAAATTGAATTTTCCATCCAGAAGCTTTAGAACTGCAATGGCTATAGCTGGCCAAAATAATCTTTCCTCCGAATTTATGCAAGAAAGTTACCTCACCACGATATTAGTCGAAAATGTCAATAACGCTGCATTTTACAGCCAGATTCTGTAGCATTGCATTGGCTACAGCTCGCCAGTAGAATCTCTCCTCCTTATTTATGCAGGGATATCAGCCCACCACATTATTAGTCGAAAGTGTCAATAAAACTGAATTTTGCATCCAGATACTATAGAATTGCAATGGCTACAGCTGGCCAATAGAATCTTTCCTCCTTATTTATGCAAGGACGTCAGCTAACCACGATATTAGTCGAAAATGACAATGGAATTGAATTTTCCAGATAGATTCTATAGCATTGCAATGGCTATAGCTCGCCAGGAGAATCTTTCCTCCATACACACGCAAGGATGTCAGCTCACCTCGATATTAGTCGAAAATGTCAATAAAATTGAATTATCCATTCAGATACTATAGAATAGCAATGGCCATAGCTGGCCAATAGAATCTTTCCTCCTTATGTATGCAAGATAGTCACGTCACAACGATGTTTGTCGAAAATGTCGGTAAAATTGAATTTTCAAGGCAGATTCTATAGCATTGCAATGGGTATATGGTGCCAATAGAATATTTCCTCCTTATATATGCAAGGATATGAGCTCACCACGATATCAGTCGAATATGTCAATAAAACTGAATTCTGCATCCAGTTACAATAGAATTGCGATGGCCATAGCTGGCCAATAGAATCTTTCCTCCGTATTCATGCAAGAAAGTTACCTCACCACG
>NW_016970880.1:0-859 GCF_001483705.2 Eufriesea mexicana
AAAATTGAATTTTCCATCCAGATACTATAGAAATGCAATGGCTATAGCAAGCCAATAACATCTACCCTCCTTATTTATGCAAAAAAGATAGCTCACCACGATATTTGGCGAAAATTTCAATAAAAGTGAATTTTCCTACCACATTCAATAGCATTGCAATAGCTATAGCACACCAAAAGTATCTTTCCCCCTTATTTATGCAAAAAAGGTAGCTCACTACGATATTAGTCGAAAATGTCAGTAAAATTGAACTTTCCATACAGACACCAGAGCATTTTATTGGCTATATCACGCCAACAGTGTCTTTCCTCCTTATTTATGCAAGAAAGTTCGCTCACCACGATATTCGTCGAAAATGTCAATAAAATTGAATTTTCCAGGAAGATTCTATAGCATTGCAATGCCTCTAGCACTCCAATGGGTTAGGTTCTTTCCTCTTTATTTATGCAAGAAAGTAAGCTGACCAACATATTAGTCGAAAATGTCAATAAAATTAAATTTTTCAACCAGATTCTACAGCATTGCAATGGCTGTAGCATGCCAGAAGGACCATGCCTCCTTACTTATGCAAGGGAGTTAGCTCACCACGGTATTAATCGAAGATGTCAATAAAACAGTATTTTCCAGCCAGATTCCAGTGCATTGCAAAGGCTATAGCACGCCAATAGAATCTACCGTCCTTAATTATGCAAAGAAGATAGCTCACCACGATATGAGTCGGAAATGTCAATAAATATGAATTTTCCATCCAGATTCTATAGCGTTGCAATGGCAATAGCACGCCAATAGCATCTTCCCTCCTTTTTTATGCAAGAAAGTTAGCTCACCACCATATTATTCGAAAATGTGAATAAAATTG
>NW_016970881.1:0-319 GCF_001483705.2 Eufriesea mexicana
TTCGACTAATATCGTGGCGAGCTAACTTTCATGCATAAACACGGAGGAAAGATTCTATTGGCGTGCTATAGCCTTTGCAATGCTAAAAAATGTGGCTTGAATGTTCAATTTTACTGACAGTTGCTACTAATACCGTGGTAAGTTAACTTTCTCGCACAACTAAGGAGGAAAGCTTCTATTGGCGTGCTATAGGCATTGCAGTGCTATAATATCCTCCTGAAATATGCAATTTTATTGACATATTCGACTAATATCGTGGTGAGCTAATTTCCTTGCATACGTTAGGAGGAGCGATCCTTTTGGTGCGCGATAGCCATTG
>NW_016970881.1:1435-2788 GCF_001483705.2 Eufriesea mexicana
TGGCGTGCTATAGCCATTTTAATGCTATATAATCTGTCTGGAAAGTCCAATTTTATTGACATCTTTCGACTAATATCGTGATTAGCTAACCTTCTTGCATAAATATCGAGGAAAGTTTCTTTTGCCGTGCTGCAGCCATTGCATTGCTACAGTATCTTGCTAGAAAACTCAATTTTACTGACATTTTCGACTAATATCGTTGTGATCTACCTTTCTTGCATAAATAGTGAGGAAATATTCCATTGGCGTGCTATTGCCTTTGCAATGCAATAGAATCTGGCAGGAAAGTTCAATTTTATTGCCCTCTTCCACCAATATCGTGGTGAGCTGACTTTCTTGCATAAATAAGGAGGAAAGATCCTTCCGGAGTGCTATATCCATTGCAATGCAGTAGAATCTTGCTGGAAAGCTCAAGCTTATTAACATTTTCCACTAATATCGAGATGAGCTATCTTCCTTGCATAAGTAAGGAGGAAAGATCCTTTTAATGTGATATAGCCATTGCAATCCTGCAAAACCTGGCTGGAAAATTCAGTTTTTTTGACATATTTGACTTATATCGTGGTGAGCTAGCTTTCTTTCATAAAGTGGGAGGAATTGTGCAATTGGCGTAAATTATGCAATTGGCGTGCTATAGCCATTTCAATTCTATAGAATGTGGCTTGAATGTTCAATTTTTCTGACAGATTCTACTAATACCGTGGCAAGTTAACTTTCTCGCACGACTAAGGAGGAAAGGTTCTATTGGCGTGCTATAGGCTTTGCAATGCTATAATATCCTCCTGGAATATGCAATTTTATTAACATTTTCGACTAATATCGTGGTGAGCTAATTTCCTTGCATAAGGAAGGAGGAAAGATCTTTTTGGTTTGCTATAGCCGTTGCAATGCTGCATAATCTGGGTGGAAAATTCAATTTTATTGCCATTTTTTACTTCTGTCGTGGTGAGAAACCTTTCTGTCATAAATAAGGGGGAGTGATGCAATTGGCGTGCTATAGCCATTTCAATGCAATAGAATCAGTCCGGAAAGGACAATTTTATTGACATTATCGACTAATATCGTGGCGATCTAACTTTCTTGCGTAAACAAGGCGGAAAGGTTCTATTGGCGTGCTATAGCCTATGCGATGCTATAGAATCTGACTGGAAAGTTCAATTTTATTGACAGTTCCGACTAATATCGTGGTGAGATAACTTTCTCGCATAATTAAGGACGAAAGGTACTATTGCCGTGCTATAGCCATTGCATTGCTATAGTATCTGCCTGGAAAATTCTATTTCATTGACATTTTCTCCTAATATCGTGGTGAGCTAACTTCCTTGCATAAGTAAAGGGGAAAGATCCTTTGCG
>NW_016970882.1:0-571 GCF_001483705.2 Eufriesea mexicana
CGCAGTGTACAACAGGACAGTCGAAGCTACCCAAATATATCTCAAAGCAACTGAACATAGTCATAAAATAGACTAACACAGCCTAACGTGCCAAAACCGCTATTGCTGCCCACCCCAGAGCCAAGCAGGACATACTAGAGCACAGTAGAGCAAAGTTCGCCGTATCGCAGTGTATAGCACAAAAGTCAAAGCAACCCTATCCTAACCCAACCAAACGTATCTTAACCACACACAGCCTAACTCTTCCTAACGTGCCAAGTCATCAATCGCTGCTCTCCTCAGAGCCAGGGATATCGCGTTAGAGGAGAGCTGATCGTAGAAGCGCATAGAATCGCAGTGCATGACACAGAAGTCGTAGCTGCACTATCCTAACATAGCTAAGCGTAACACAACCGATAGTTGTACGTCTCGAACAGGGTGCTGAGACCGCTGTTTCTGGCCTCCCCAGGGCCAAGCAGAACACACTAGAGCACAGCAGGGCGCAGAAGCCTACAGAACAACAGCCTACACCACGAAAGTCAAAGCAATCCAAACCCAACCCAAGCCAACATAACCGAACCACACGTGGCAT
>NW_016970883.1:0-528 GCF_001483705.2 Eufriesea mexicana
TCTTCCATCCAGATACTATAGGATTGCAATGGCTATAGCTGGCCACTAGAATCTTTCCTCCTTGTTTATGCAAGAAGGTTACCGCACAACGATATTAGTCGAAATTGTTAATAAAATTGAATTTTCGAACCAGATTCTATTGCACTGCAATGGCTACAGCGTGCCAATAGAATCTTTCCTCCTTATTTATGCATGGATGTCATCTCACCACGATATTAGTCGAAAATGGCAATAAAATTGAATTTTCCATCCAGATACTATTGAAATGCAATGGCCATAGCTGGCCAATGGAATCTTTCCTCCGTATTTATGCAAGGAAGTTAGCTCACCACGATATTAGTCGAAGATGTCAACAAAATTGAATTTTCGAGGCAGATTCTATAGCATTGCAATGGCTATAGCAGCTATAGCTCACCAGGAGAATCTTTCCTCCTAACATATGCAGAAAGCTAGGTCACCACGATATTGTCGAAAATGTCAGTAAGATTGAATATTCCGGCCATATTCTACAGCATTGCAACGGCTATA
>NW_016970884.1:0-299 GCF_001483705.2 Eufriesea mexicana
CTATAACATGCTATAGATTCTGAATGGATCTGTTCTCTGGTAAGTAGATGGCTATACTTACCACTGGACTGTAGGCGTTAGATGATGTATTCACCAAGTTATAACAGGCTATAGATTCTGAATGGATCTGTTCTCTGGTAAGTAGATGGCTATACCTACCACTGGACTGTAGGCGTTGGATGATCTATTCACCAAGCTATAACAAGCTATAGACTCTGAATGGGTCTGTTCTCGGGTAAGTAGATGGCTATACTTACCACTGGACTGTAGGCGTTGGATGATCTATTCGCCAAGCTATA
>NW_016970884.1:415-666 GCF_001483705.2 Eufriesea mexicana
CTGGTAAGTAGATGGCTATACTTACCACTGGACTGTAGGCGTTAGATGATCTATTCACCAAGTAATAAGAGGCTATAGATTCTGAATGGATCTGTTCGCTGGTAAGTTTATGGCTATACTTACCACTGGACTGTAGGCGTTGGGTGACCTATTCATCAAGCTATAACATGCTATAGATTCTGAATGGATGTTCTCTGGTAAGTAGATGGCAATACTTACCACTGGACTGTAGGCGTTAGATGATGTATTCA
>NW_016970885.1:0-1012 GCF_001483705.2 Eufriesea mexicana
CTCGTCACGCCATGTTGTGTTACGCTACGTTTGGATTGGATAGGCTAGGTCACGTTAGGTCAGAGCATGTTTGACTTTTGTGCTATAATCTGCAATGCGGTGATTTCTGCCCTCTGCTTTACTGTAGTACATTCTGCGTAGCCCTGGGCATGCCAGCAATAGTGGTATCGGCAAGTTAGGTTGAGTCATGTGTCGCTTGGTTAGGTTAAGTTTGGGTTAGCTCGGTCAGGTTATGTTCGTCTTTCGTGCTACACACTGCTATCCGCAGGATGTATGCGCTCGACTGTGCTCTACGATATTCTGCTTGGCCCAGCGTAGGACAGCAATAGAGGTCACGGCAAGTTATGTTGGGATGGGCTACGCTTGGTTGCGTTACGTTATCATGGTTTAGGTACGGATAGCTACGACTTTTGTGCTATACACTGCTATTCGGTGGATTTCTGCTCTCTAGTGTAAATGTTCTGCTTGTCTCTGGGGTAGGCCAGCGGTAGTGGTCTCGTCATGTTATGCTTAGGTACGTAACGTTCGCGTATGTCACGTTTGGTTATGTTAGGATAGGATACTTCGACTTTTGTGCTGTACACTGCAATTCGTTGGATTTCTGAGCTCTAATGTGCTCTAATATGCTCTGTTTGGCTCCTCGCTGGCCGTAAATAGTGGTTGCGTCTCCTTATGTTGAGTTAGGCTACGTTCGGTTAGGTTTGGTTAGGTCAGGTTTGGTAATGGTATGTTTGACTTTTGTGATGTACACTGCATTACGGCGGACTTATGTAGTCCACTTTGATATAGTATATTCTGCTTGGCTCTGGGGAGGCCAACAATTGCAGTCACGGCACGTTTGGTTTAGTTAGGTAACGTTTGGGTTAGTTAGGTAACGTTTGGTTAGGATAGGTTTGGACACATTAGGTTAGGATATCTTCGGCTTTTGTGCTATTCACTACTTTACGTGGGAATTCTCCGGTCTGCTGTGATCTAGTATATTCTACTTGGCTCTGGGGAGGCCGGAAATTGT
>NW_016970886.1:0-533 GCF_001483705.2 Eufriesea mexicana
CGGGTTGGGTTGTGTTATGTTATGTTTGGCTATGTTAGGTTATGTTAGGTTTGGTGAGGTTGCCATGGTCTTTCGTACTGCACACAGCCCTACGGAGGATTGCTACGATGTACATTGCGCTACGATACTCTGCTGCACACTGGGGAGGCCATTAGTAGTGTTATCGTCACGTTTGTATGAGTTCGGCTACGCTTGGTTAGGTCAGGTTTGTTTGTGTTAGGTTATGATAGCTTAGACTACTTTGGTTAGGTTTGCTTACGTTACGTTTGGTTAGGTTAGGATAGGGTAGCTTAGATTTCTGTGTCATACGTTGCTAGTCGATGGACTCCTGCCCTCTACTGTGCTCTAATGTGTCCTGCTTGGCACTGTGGTGGCCAGTAATGGTAGTCCCGGCTCGTTAGTTTCAGTTAGGTGACGTTTCGTTGTATTAGGTTAGGCTATGTTTGGTTAGGATAGCTTCGACTTCCTTGGCATACAATGATATCAGGTGGAGTTCTGTGATCTTCTGTGCTCTGCTATGTTCTGCCTGGATA
>NW_016970887.1:0-1671 GCF_001483705.2 Eufriesea mexicana
TACACTGGTGTTCGGAGGATTTCTATGCTCTACATTGCTCCGCTACACTCTGCGCGACCCACGAGACCCGCGGAATAGTTGCGGTTGCACATTACGTAGGGTTCTGCTACGATAGGTTATGTTATGTTAGCTTGGGTTAGGTTTGCGTATCTTTGAATTTTCTGCTGTACACTGCGATACGATGGATTTCTGCGCCCCACTCACCTCTAATATGATCTGCTTGTCTCTGTGGAGGAAAGCAATGGCGGCGGCGCGTATTGTCGAACTCGGTTACGTTTGGTTGTGTTAAGCTATGTTGGGTTATGCTGGGATATTGACGACTCTTGTCATACGCACTGCAATTCTATGGACTCCGACGCCCTATTTTGTGCTATCAGGCTCTGCTCGTCACAGGGGCGCCAGGAATATCGGTCGCGGCACGTTAGGTTGTGTTATGTTACGTTTGGCTATGTAAGGTTTGGCCATGTTAGGATGGGATAGCTATGCCTTATGTCTACGAGCCGTTACGCAGTGGATTTCTGCGCTCTACTGTGCTCTAATATGCTCTGCTTGGCTTTGGGGGAAGTGCAGCAGTAGTTTCGGCACGTTACTTTTGATTACATTAAGTTCGGTTACGTTACGGTTGGTTAAGTTTGGAAGGAATAGCTTTAACTTTTGTTCGGCATACTGCTATTCGTTGGCATCCTGCGCTCTACCGTGTCCTATACGAACTGTACGTCTACGGGGAGGCCAGCAATACCGGCCGTGGCATGTTTGGCTGGGTTATGCTTCGTTCGGTTAGTTTCGGTTAGGGTGTGTTTGGTAAGTATGGCTTTCACTTTTGTGCTATGCACTGCTGTTCGGTGGGTTTCTGCGCTCTACTGTGCTGTAGTGTATTCTTCTTGGCTGTTGGGAGGCCAGTAGTATTGGTCTCGGCGCGTTTGTCTGAGTTATGTTACGTTTGGCTAGGTTTAGATAGGGTAGCTTATGCTCTTGCGCAGTACACTGCTATTCGGTGAATTGATGCGCCCTACATTGCTCTCCTATACTCTGCTCGGATCTCGGGAGGCCTGCAATAGTGGTCTCTGCACACTAGTTTGAGTTAGGTTACGCTTGGCCCTTCTAGGTTAGGTTAGATTTGGTTAGCGCAGATTTGACATTTGTGCAATACAGTGCTATTCAGTCTATATCTGCGCTCTGCGTCGCTCTGCTAGCATCTGCTTGTCTCTGGGGAGTCCAGAAATAGGATTCGTGGAACGTTCGTTCGTGTTATGGTGCGTCTGGTTAGGTTAGGTTAGGCTATTTTTGTTCAGCACATCTTCGTCTTTTGGGCTACGCACTGCAGTTCAGTGGATTTCTGCGCTCTACATTTGTCTACTGCACCATGTTCGACTCCCGGGAGTCCAGCAAATGCGGTCGCGGCACGACAGGTTTGGTATAGCTACGTCGGGTTATGCTAGGATAGGACTGATTCGGTTAAAATATCTTTGACTTTTGTGCTGTAGACTGCAGTGCGGTCGATTACTGTGCTCTACTGTGTTCTGATACATTCCGTGTGGCCCTGGGAAAGCTAGCAGTAGCGGTCTATGGAAGATAGTTTGAGTTATATTACGCTTGGTTGGGTTAGGCTAGGCTCGGTTAGTTTGGGGTAGCTTCGACTTTTCTGCCAAACATTTCCATTCCATGGACTTC
>NW_016970888.1:0-579 GCF_001483705.2 Eufriesea mexicana
TGCTATAGGGATAGGAATGATATTGAATCCTCCTGGAAAATAAAAATTCATTGACATTTTCGACTAGTACCGTGGTGAGGTATCTTTCTTGCATAAATAAGGAGGAAAGATTCAATTGGCCTGCTATAGCCGTCGCAATGCTATAGAATCTGGATGGAAAGATCATTTTTGTTGACATTTTCGACTAATATCGTGGTGAGCTGACTTTCTTGCATTAACTAGGAGGAAAGATTCTATTGGCGATCTGTAGCAATTGCAATGATGTAGAATCTGGCTGAGAAACACAATTTTATTGACATTTTCGACTAATATTGTGGTGAGCTATCTTTCTTGCATAAATAAGGCGGAAACATTCTGATGGCTGGCTCTAAGCATTGCAACGCTATAGAATCTGGAAGGGAAATTCAATTTTATTAACATTTTCGACTAATATCGTGGTGAGCTACCATCCTTGCATATGTAAGGGGGAAAGATAGGGAAAGATCCTCTTTGAGTGCTATAGAAATTGCGTTGAAGTAGAATGTGGCTGAAAATAGAATTTTGTTGACATTTTCGACTAATATCGTGTTGACCAAACTT
>NW_016970889.1:0-948 GCF_001483705.2 Eufriesea mexicana
GGATAGGTTTTACAAAGTTAGGATAGGTTAGGTTAGGTTAGGTTAGGTTAGGTCAAATTAGGTTTGGTCTGATCAGGTCCGGTCAGGTCAGGTCATGTCATGTCATGTCATGTCAGGCCATGTCTGGCCAGTCCAGGTCAGGTCAGGTTAGGTTATCTTAGATTAGGTGAGGTTAGGTTAGCTTACGATAGGTTAGGTTAGGATAGGTGAGCTTAGGTTAGGTTTGATTATGTTACGTTAGGATTGTTTGGGTTCGGTTATGTTAGGTCAGGTTAAGCTAGATTAGCTAGTTAAGGTTAGTTCATATTAGGCTATGTTTCGTTATGTTAGGTTAGGAAAAGTTTGGTTAGGTTGGGTTTGGCTATGTTTGGTTTGCTGAAGCTTGTGTAGGTTTGGCTAGGATAGGTTTTACAAAGTTAGGATAGGTTAGGTTAGGTAAGGTTTGGTTAGGTCAAATTAGGTCTGGTCTGATCAGGTCCGGTCAGGTCAGGTCAATCAGGTCAGGTCAGGTCAGGTTAGCTAGTTCATGTCAGGTCAGGGCAGGTCTGGTCGGGTCTGGCCTCCTCAGGTCAGGCCAGGACGTGTCAGGTCTGGTCATGACGGGTCAGTTCCGGTCACGTCATGTCAGGTCAGGCCATTCCAGGTCGGGTCAGGTGATGTGAGGTCAGGTCGGGGCATGTCAGGTCAGGTCAGGTTTGTTCAGCTAATGTCAGGTCCGGTCAGGCCAAGTCAGGATAGGGTATGTTATGTTAGGTTATGGTTGGTTAGATTACAATTGGTTAGGTTATGTTAGGTTAGGTGAGTTTAGGTCAGGTTTGATTACGATAGGTTACGATTCGTTGGGATGGGTTAGGTTAGGTTAGGTTAGGTTAGGGTTGGTTGGGTTATGTTAGCTAAGGTTAGGTTAAGTTAGGTTACGTTATGTTAAGCCATGTCAGGTCAGGTCAG
>NW_016970890.1:0-675 GCF_001483705.2 Eufriesea mexicana
GCAATGATATAGAATGTGGCTGGAATATATAATTTTGTTGACATTTTCGACTAATGCCTTGGTTCGGTAACTTCCTTGCGTAAGTAAGGAGCAAAGATACTTTTTGAGTTCTATAGTCATTGCAATGATATAGATTGTGCCTGGAAAATACAATTTTGTTGACATTTTCGACTAATATCGTGGTGAGCTAACTTCCTTGCGTAAGTAAGGAGGAAAGATCCTCATGGCGTGCGATAGCCGTCGCAATGCTGCAGAATCTGACCGGAAAGTTCAATTTTGTTGACATTTTCGACTAATATCGTGGTGAGCTATCTTTCTTGCATAAACAAGGAGGAAAGATCCTATTGGCGTGCTGTAGCAATTGCAATGCTTTAGAATGTGGCTGAAAATCTCAATTATATTGACATTTCCCGCGAACATCGTGGTGAGCTGTCTATCATGCATAAATGAGGAGGAAATATTCATTTCACATCCTGTAGCCTTCGCAACGCTATTGAATCTGGCTGGAAAGTTCAATTTTATTGACATTTTCGACTTATATTGTGGTGAGTTAGGTTGCGTGCGTAAATAAGGAGGAAAGATTCTGATGGCGTGCTGTAGGCATTGCAATGATGTAGAATCTGGAAGGAAAGTTCAATTTTATTGACATTTTCTACTAATATCGTGGTGAGCTAT
>NW_016970891.1:0-291 GCF_001483705.2 Eufriesea mexicana
TGGTTGTTGGGGTTAGGCGACCTATTCACCAAGCTATAACACATTATATATTTTGAATAGACCAATTCTCTGGCAAGTAGAAGGTTGCACTTTCCATTGGATTGAAGGCGTTAGGCGATCTATTTACCATGCTATAGCAGGTTATAGATTTTGAATAGACCTATTCTCTGGCAAGTAGATTGCTGTACTTGCAATTGGATTGGAGGCGACAGGCGATCTCTTCACCATGCTATAAAAGGTTATAGATTTTGAATAGACCTATTCTCTGGCATGTAGGTGGAGATACTTGCC
>NW_016970892.1:0-922 GCF_001483705.2 Eufriesea mexicana
TCTCGGCAGGCTTCTCCGTGTTGTATTGCGTTTGGTTATGTTACGTTTTGTTAAGGTAGGATATGGGAGCATAGACTTTTGTGCTATACCGCTGTTCGGTGGATTTCTGCGCCCCTCTGTGCTCTAATATGTTCTGCTTGTCTCTGGCCAGGCCAGCAATAGAGGTCTCGGCTCGTCAGGTGTAGATATTCTACGTTCGTTTAGGATAGGGTCTGTCTGGTTAGGTTACGATATCCTCCACTTTTCTGCTTTACACTTCAATGAGGCGGAATTCTGCGTTCTACCGTGCTCTAGTATATCCTGCTTGGCTATGTGGTGGTCAGCAATAGTGGCGTTGGCACGTCAGTTTTAGTTACGTTACGTTTGGTTATGTTACGTTTGCCTAGGTTAGGACAGTATTACCATGGCTTTTGACATATACACTGCTATTCCGTGGACTTCTGCGCTCACGTTTACGTTTGGTCTACCTTACTCTTCCCGACTCTGGGAGACCAGGAACAGTGTTTTCGGAACGTGAGGCTAAGTTATGTTACGTTTGCTTGTATTACGTTTTAATATGTTATTATAGGATAGAATTGACTTTTGTACTATAGACTGCTATTCGGAGCACTTCTGCGCTCTACTCTGCTTTAATATGTTCTGCTTGGTTCTGACGAGGCCTGCAATAATGGTTTCGGCACGCTAGATTGAGTTAGGTTACGTTTCGTTAGACTGTGTTAGGCTAAGTTTGGTCAGGATGGCCTTGACTTTGTGCTTTACACTCCTGTTCCGTGAATTACTGTGATCTACTGCGCTCTACTGCATTCTGCTTGGCTCTGTGGAGGCCAGGAGCAGTGGTCGCCGGACGTTACGTTGAGACATGCTACGTTAGGTTAGGATAGGCTAGGACAGGTTAGGTTGGGATGTCCGCCGCTGAGCGTCA
>NW_016970893.1:0-1134 GCF_001483705.2 Eufriesea mexicana
AACGTACCCTAACCTAACCTAGCCAATCGTAACACTACCAAACGCAACCAAACACAACCAAACTTGCGGCCACTACTACTGCTGGCCTAGCCAGTGCTAAGCAGAACATACTAGCGCAGAGTAGGGCGCAGAAATCTATAGAAACGCAGTGTACAGCAGAAAAGTCGAAGACATCCAAACCTAACCCAAACGAACATAACCTAGCCTAACGTGGCAAAGCTCAACGTAACGTGCCGCGAACATTATTTCTTGCCTCCCCATGGTCTAGAAGATTAGAGTAGAGCACAGTGGGGGGCAAGAAACCACCGAACAACTGTGCATAGCGCAAAAGACAAAGCGATGCTGAACAAACGTAGCCTACCCAAACCTAACCAAGCGTAGCGTAAAACAACATAACGTGCCACAGTCGCTATTGATGGCCTCCCGAGTGTCGAGCATGGTATAGTAGATCAATGTAGAGCGCAGAAATCCACCGTATAGCAGTGTATAGCACAGAAGTCAAAGTCATGCCAGCCACACCAGGCCAAGCTTACGTAACCAAACGTTGTACGTCTAAACCTAACGAGCCGAGACCTCTATTGCTGAATTCCCCGGAGCCAAGCGGAACATATTATAGCACGGTGTAGCCCAGAAGCTCACCGAGTAGCCGTGTATAGCACAAAAGTTAATGCCGCCCTTACCGAACCTAACCAAACTCAGCCTAACCAAACGTAACATAACACAACATACCGTGCCACGGCAGCTACTGCTGGCCTCCCGAGAGGCGAGTAGAGTACAGTAGAAAAACGGAGAGCGCAGAAATCCACCGAAACAGCGTAAAGCGCATAAGTCAAAGCTACCCAGCCATACCAGACCAAACCTAACCAAACCAAACGCAGAAAATTTAAACCTATCGTGCCGAGGCCACTATTCCTGGCATTTCCAGAGCCAAGCAGAGCATACTGGAGCTCAGTAGGGCGCAGAAATCGACCGCCTATCTGTGTACAGCACGAAAGTCAAAGCTTCCATATCCTAACCTGACCAAGCGTAACGTAACCAAACGTAGCCGAACATATCCTGATGCACCGAGATCTCTGTTGCTGGCCTCCCCATAGCCAAGCAGGACATATCAGAGGAAGGTTGAGAGCAGACGTC
>NW_016970894.1:0-547 GCF_001483705.2 Eufriesea mexicana
TACCTGGCCAATAGAATCTTTCCGCCGTATCTATGCAAGAAACATACCTCACCACGATATTAGCCGAAAATGTCAATATAGATGCATCTTCGAGGCAGATTCTAGAGCATTGTAATGGCTACAGCACGGCAAGAGTATCTTTCCCCCATATTTATACAAGAAAGCTAGCTCTCCACGATATCAGGCGAAAATGTCAATGTAGTTGAATTTCCGAGCCAGGTGCTAAAGCATTGCAATGGCTATAGCACGCCAATAGATTCTTTCCTCTTTATTTACGCAAGAAAGTTAGCTCGCCACGATATTAGTCGAAAATGTCAATAAAATTGAATTTTCCATTCAGATACTATAGAATTGCAATTGCTATAGCTGGCCAATACAGTCTTTCCTGCTTATTTAGGCAAGAAGGATACCACACAGGGCAAGGAGGATACCACACTACGATATTAGTCGAAACTGTTAATAAAATTGTATTTTCGAGCCAGAATCTATAGCACTGCTGTGGGTACAGCGTGACAATATAATCTTTCCTCCTTATTTATGCATGGAT
>NW_016970895.1:0-264 GCF_001483705.2 Eufriesea mexicana
GCTTTTCGGCATAAAAAGGAGGAAAGAAAATATTGGTTTGCTCCAGCTACTGCATTGAAATAGGATGCGACTGGAAAGAACAATTTTGGCGACATTTTGGACTAATATCGTTATGAGCAAGTTTCTCTACATAAATAAAGAGGGAAGATACTTGTGGTTTGCTGTAGCCATTGAATTGCGTTAGAATCTGACCGAACACTATAATTTTAATGGCATTTTCGACTAATATCGTGTGGAGCAACCTTTTCTGCGTAAATAAGGAGG
>NW_016970896.1:0-806 GCF_001483705.2 Eufriesea mexicana
CATCCATACATCCATACATCCACACACCCATACATCCACAAATCCATCCATCAATGCACTGATCCATCCATACGTACATCCATACATGCGTCCATACATACATCCAAGCATATATCCACCCATCCACCCACCCATAAATCCATCCAAACATACATCCATCCACCCATACATATATTCGTCCATACATCACCACACCCATACATCCATAAATGCATCCCTTCGTACGTCCATCATTAGATACATCCACCCACCCATACATGCATACATGCATACATGCATACAGCCATACATCCATACATACATACCACCGTACATACGCCCATCCATACATCCATCCATCCATACGGCCATCAATCCATGCATTCATCCATCCATACACCCATCCTTCCATACATCCACGCTGCCATACAACCACCCATCCATACATCCGTCGATACATACATCTATCCGCCCATACATCCATCCATCCATACATACATACATCCACACAGCCATACATCCATAAATCCTTCCATTCGTACGTATATCATTCGAAACATCCATCCATCCATACAACCATATATACATCCATACATGCATCCATACAAGCATCCATGCATACATCAATTCTACCGTCGATTCACCAATCCATTCGTCCACCCACACATCCATACGTCCATGCATACTACATCCATATATTCTTACACACATAAATCCATGCATACATACATCCGTCCATCCGTCCATCCGCATATCCATCCATGCATAAGTCCACCCTTCGATACATTCATCCATTCATACATCCACCCATCCATACGTCCATCGAT
>NW_016970897.1:0-957 GCF_001483705.2 Eufriesea mexicana
GACTCCTGCGATCAGCTCTGCTGTAGTGTATTCTGCTTGGTTCTGTGCATGGCAGCAATAGAGACCCCAGCACGTTGTGATGTCTTAGGTTGCGTACGGTTACGCTACCATAGTTAAGGATAGGACGGGATAGCCTTCACTCTTGTGCTATACGCTGATTTTCGGTCTATTTCTGTGATCTCTTGAGATCTGATATGCTCTGCTGTGATCCGGGGATGCCAGGATTGGTGGCCGAGTCGCGTTGGCTTGAATTTGGTTACGTTCGGTCATGTTACGTCTGTTTGGGTTAGGTTTGGATGGCTTTGGCTTTTCTGCCATTCACTGCGGTTTTATGGACCCCTTCTCTCTACTCTCCAATAGCATCTTCTGCGTGGTTATGTTGAGGCCAGCTAAAATGTTCTCGGCACATTAGGTTTAGTCGGGTTACGGACGTATATGTTACGTTTGCCTATGGTAAGACAGAGTAGCAATGACTATTGTGCTATACACTGCCATTCGGTGGATTTCTGCGCTCTGCCGTGATCTAATATGTTCAGCTTGGCTCTGGCAATGGCGGCAATAGTGGTATCGGCACATTACTTTGAGACAGGATACGTTTGGCTATGGTATGTTTGCCATTGTTGGGATCGGATGGTATCGACTTTTCTGCTGTACACTGCAAATCGGTGGATTTCCGCGCTCTACTGTGGTGCGGTATATTTTTATCGGCTATGTGAAGGTCAGCAATAGTGGTTTCGGCACATTAGTTTGAGATATGCTGAGTTTGGTTGTGTTACGTTAGCTTTGGCTGGGTCCGGAGAGCTCCGACTTTTCTCCTATTCACTGCCAATGCATGGATATCTACGCTCTACTGTTCTCAGATATGCTCCGATTGACTCTGTGGAGGCCAGCAATACTGGTCGCCGCACGTCAGCTTGAGATAGATAACGTTTGTATGTGTTAGCGTAGGTCGTGTTG
>NW_016970898.1:0-1603 GCF_001483705.2 Eufriesea mexicana
CAGAACAAAGCAGAATATATTTGAGGAGACTAGATCTCAGAAATCCATAGAACCGCAGTGCATGGCACAATAGCTGATGCTACCCTATCCTTACGTAGCCAAACGTAACACAGCCGAACTTAGCCTAGCACAACCTAACGCGACGAGTCCTCCATTGCTTGCCTTTCCAGAGCCAAGCAGAACATACCTGAGCAAAGTATAACGCAGTAGTCAACCTCATTGCAGTTTATAGTGCAAAAATCAAAGATATCCAAACCTAAGCAAACCCAACATAACAAAACCAACCGTAGCAAATTCATCCTAGTGTGCCTAGATAACTGCTGCTGACATCCCCAGCGGAAAGGAGGACATATTAGAGGAGAAGGAGCAGAAGTCCCTAGAATAGCTGTGTGCTGCGCAATTGGCTTAGCTATGTCAACCTAACCCAACGTAACCTAGACTAACCGAAGGTAACCTGACCCAAACTAACGTGACTAGACAAATATTGTTGCCTTCCCGTCGGCAAGCAGAACATATTAGAGGAGAGTGGAGCACAAAGGCTCATAGAGTGGCAGTGTATATCACAAATGACATTGATATCCTAACCTAACCGCAACAAAACCTGACCTAAACAAATGTAACGTAACACAACCTAACACACGGCAGCCGCTATTTCTGGCCTCCCCAGAGCAAAGCAGAGAATGTTAGATCACAGTAGAGCGCAGAAATCCACCGAATAGCTATGTATAGCAGAAAAGTCAAAGCCATTCTAACAAAGCAATACATAACCTATCCTATCCAAACGTAGAATAACTAAACCGAACCGGCCGAGACATATATTGCTAGGCTCCGCAGAGCCAGGCAGAACGTACTAGAACACAGTAGTGGGCAGGAATCATCCGAATGACTGTGTACAGCAGGAAAGTCCAAGCTAACCTAGCCAAACCTTGCCAAACCTTGCCATCCCAAACGTAACGTAACTCGACTTAACGCAGCTCTGACACCATTGCTGGCATGCTTAGAGTCGAGCGGAGCATAGTAGAGCAATGTAGAGTGCAGAAATCCACCGAATAGCGGAACATAGCATAAAAGTCGAAGCCATACTAACAAAACGTTCCCTAACGTAACCTAACATAGCGTAACCTAACCGATTCAAACGTGCCGCGACCATTGTCACTGGTCTTCCCATAGACAGCAGAGCATACCAAAGCAATGCAGATCGCAGTTATCGTCTGTATAGCAGTGAAGAGCGCAATAGTCAAAGCAATAATATCCAGACGTAACCAAATCAAACCAAGCCAAACGTAACAAAACTCTGCCTAACTTGCCGGGACTAGAGATGTTGGCCTCCCCAGAGCCAAGCAGAGCACGATAGGTTACAGTAGAGCGCAGAAGTCCGCCGAAATGCAGTGTACAGCACAAAGGTCTAAGCTACCCTAACCATACACAACAAACGTAACATGACAAAACGTTATCTATCTGGTTCTAACGGGACGACACCACTATTACTGGCATTGCCAGGGACGAGCAGGGTACAGTAGAGCGACGTAGGGCATAGAAATCCGCCGAACAGCGGCATATAGCACAAAAGTCAAAGCTACCCTAACCCAACCCATCCAAACGT